>NW_017672401.1:132770-140878 GCF_001879085.1 Nicotiana attenuata
CAGAATTTAAATCATATGGATTCAATTTTAATGTTTTTAACATTGAACCCATTATATTTTTAAAGTTATGGGTTTATATCTATTATTTTTACAATTTTAATGAATTTTTAGATACAATCTTTACTCCGCATCGAAATTATGGGTTCAGTTGAACCAGTAGTTATTACTAAAAATATATATAAAATATATTTTTTCCACTGGAGAGGGCAGAAAAAACGAAAAAAGAATAATTTGAAATTACAAAAAAAAAATTGCGGGGGCTGGGGGGAAATAGGTTGGGGTGGGGTAGCAGCTGGGTATTTGTCCCCGCTGCATTTTTACCTGGGATAAAAAATTTTGTGTCAAAGTGGAACAAAAGAACCTATTATATTTTTAAATGTTATGGGTTTATATATATATTTTTTAAATTTTAATAAATTTTTACATACAAAATTTTACTCCGCATCAAAAGTTATGGGTTCAGTTGAACCCGTAGTTATTACTGAAAATATATATAAAAAATATTTATTCCCCGGGATGTGGGTAGAAAAAACGAAAAAGATAATAATTTGAAATTACAAAAAAAAGTAAAAAAAGAAAATTGCAGGGGGAGGGGGGGGCAGTGGGGTGGGAGTGGGGGTAGCAGCTGGGTATTTGCATGCGCTGCATTTTTACCTGAGAGAAATATTTTTGTGTCAAAGTGGAACAAAAGAAATGAGGTTGGAGGGTCAAAATGGATCAAGATTGAGTTAAAGTGCCAAAACAAAAAATTTGGTCAAGTTTAATGGTTTGTATATGTATTTGGCCTAGGATTTTGGTGTTGAGTCATAGCATAACATGTTCGGCATTGAGTTTTAGGTTTATTAGTGTCGATACGAGACTCTAAACATAACGACTCAATATCAAAGCGATACCACACATCTGCATCTTTTGTATAAATATAACCGTAGAAATAGACAATTGGAGAAGCTTTCGTGGAGCTTAAAGCCTCTACTTTCTTTGCCATTGAAACTGCTCTAATACTATATTCAGGTCTAAGGGTTCATTAGAATAACCCTAATAATTAAGCTAGGTTTAAATATGGGGTGGCTTTTTATTTTTGTATGTACTTTATTTTGAGTTATAAAATAATATCGGGCATAATCCACGGACTGGAAGGTGGGTTTTCACTGGTTTAAATTAAGAGATTTTTACACGATATGCTCTATGGAAACATCACTTATCACAATAAAAAAATGATTTTTTTATTTTTTACCTGGCAACCAATTAAGATTTTTTATCCATTTTTAACTTTATCAATACCATTATATGCCCTAAAAATAGCTCTAATCACTACACAGTCCCATCGTTTTAAAGAATTGGATTTAGATCCACAAACTAGCTGTAAATCTAAGTATATGCACAATCTCACTTTCTAAGGGATAAGATTTTTACAATACAGCATACAAGTTCTAGGTAACACCAGTGGCGCATGATTTTTCATAACCGAGGTCCGTAACAGTCAAAAAAATTTTCTAGAGCTATGGGAGTTCGAACCCAAGACCTCTCATAACAAACATGAAGTTGTCAACCATCGGACTACTAAGCTATTTTGTTGCAAATGGTGTCACTTTTAATGGTTTTATCTTGTATTTCTGTTTTACTTATTATTTTTATATATATAAATTGTAAAAAATTTCGACGAAGCGGTGTCCCGTGACACCGCTTGGGTCCATGTAAATCCACCCCTGGGTAACACTAACATACTTTTATATATATATCGAATACTTTTTTGTACAATTTTATTTGGATTCAGTGAGTACTCATAAATATTGTATGTGTTGTCAAGTTTATCAAGGTAAAGAGAGATTGAAGAAGAAGCACGAGCAGAAGAAAACTTGGAGAGAAAAATAACTTCTTCTCATTTGTTCTGCATCTGTTAACACTATACATAGTCATGTATATATACAGTATTCTAACTAACATCTCCTAACTTACTAGTTTTACATAAATAGCCATAGCCACTACATTTACTAACTAGCCACTTATCAAATATATAACCACTATCTGCTTATACTCTCAACACTCCCCCTTAAGCTGATGCTGTGAATATATTCTTGACTCCAAGCTGATTCAACAGAACTTCATGTTGCGTCTTTCCAAGGCTTTTAGTCAGTAGATCTGCCAGCTGATCCTTTGTTGAGAGGTGATGAGTTTTGATTGTTCCTTGACTTAGTTTTTCCCTTACAAAATGACAGTCAATGTCGATATGTTTAGTTCTTTCATGGAATATTGGATTTGCTGCTATTTGAATGGCAGCTTTGCTATCACAAAACAGGTCAACAGGCTGTTGCACCTCAACTCCCAGTTCCTTGAACAGCCCTATTAACCAAGCAACTTCAGCTGCACATGATGCCATGCTTCTAAACTCAGCTTCAGTTGAACTTCTGGCTACAGTTTCCTGCTTCTTAGATTTCCAAGACACCAAAGCTTCTCCAAATTTCACTAGGTAGCCAGTAACAGATCTTCTGGTCTGTCGGAATGAGCCCCAATCAGAGTCACAGAAGGCTTGTAGCTGTCTAGTTTCAGCTGATGGCATTAAGAGTCCCAGGCCTGGTGAAGCTTTCAGATATCTAACAATCCTTAGGGCAGCCTCCATGTGGGATTGTTTTGGAGCATGGATATACTGACTTAGCACCTGTACTCCAAATGAGATATCTGGCCTAGTCATGGTCAAATATAGAAGTCTCCCTACCAATCTTTGATACTCTCCAGCATCTTCTAGTATTGGATCTTTATGAGTTGCATCTTTGTTGAATGCTTTGTCAAACTCTATTGAAGTAAGCTTCTTATTACAGTCAAGTGGAGTTTCAACAATTTTAGCTCCTCATAGGCCAAGCTCAGAAATAAGCTCCAATGAGTACTTTCTTTGGCACATATGTATGCCCTTGCTTGATCTTACAAATTCAATACCTAAGAAGAACTTCAATTCACCTAGGTCTTTCATTTTGAACTTTTTCTGAAGATCACACCTGGTTTTTTTCAAGAGATCATTGTTACTTCCTGTGATGATTAGATCATCTACATATATAAAGATCACAACTATATCACTTCCTTGATACTGTGTGCAGAGTGAGTGTCAAAATGACTCTGGACAAAGCCAAGCTGCTGCAGAGCTTCAGTGAGTTTTAGGTTCCACTGACTTGGTGCTTGTTTTAGGCCATACAATGGTTTCTGGAGTTTGCAGACTTGATTGGTCTCCCCCTGTCTAGCAAACCCTTCTGGAATAGTCATGTAAACCTCATCCAAAAGATCTTCGTGCAAGAAAGCATTGTGTACATCCACTTGATAGATGAACCAATGCTTTGAGGCTGCCACAACTATCACTGATCGAACAGTAACCATTTTGGCAACTGGTGAAAATGCTTCTTTGTAGTCCAACCCAGCTTGTTGACTATAACCCTTGGCTACTAGTCGTGCCTTGTACCTCTCTACTTCTCCTGATGACCTATACTTGACTTTGAAGACCCATTTGCATCCAATTGCTGCTTTACCCTTAGGAAGATCAACAACAGTCCAGGTGTTGTTGTCTTCTAGTGCTGCAATCTCTAGTTTCATGGCTTCAATCCACTTTGGATCTGAAGTTGCTTCCCTATAGCTAGTAGGCTCAACAATGGATGAGTAGGAGTTTAAGGCTATCTTATATGGTAAGGCTAGTTGATTATAGCTGATATAGGAAGAGAGAGGATAGGCACAACTAGATTTTTTTTGTGCTGATAAAGTCTTGCAACCAAAGAGGTTGCTTTACAGATCTAGTGGACTTTCTGAGAGGCTCAAGCTGAGAAGAAGGTTCAGTAGAAGAAGGTAAATTTTTGGAAAGTTCTGCTAGAATGACATTGCTAGGTGAGGGTGTTATACTGATAGAAGGAGGTTCAGTCAAATGAGTTTCTGGAGTTAATTAATCTTGTGATTGGGGAAGATGGTGTGTTTTAGTAGAAGAGGCATTGGGACTGATCCTTGGAGTGTCAATGTCAGGAATAGGCTCTAGTACTAGAAATAAGGGTAGAGTACAAGGGGTAAAGTGTTTAAAAGGAAACAAGTCTTCTCTGAAAACTACATTCCTACTTACAAAGAGTGATCTACCATGTAGATCTTTGTATCCCTTTTGAGTAGAGGAATACCCCGTTAAGGCAGCAGAAATGGCTCTAGGTGACATCTTCTCAGTGATGTTTGGGTTTGAGGCATAGGCAAGGCAACCAAAGGTTTTTAGATGATCAAGGTTAGGAGGGTGTGAGTACAACATTTGAAAAGGAGATTTATGATGTAGGGTGGCAGAAGGTAGTCTGTTAAGCAGATAGACAGCAGTATCAACACACTCTCCCCAAAACTTCAGAGGCACAACACCTTGAAATCTTAAGGATCTAGCCACATTGAGAATAGATCTATGTTTCCTCTCCACTACACCATTTTGCTGAGGTGTATAAACACAAGAGCTTTGATGCACAATGCCATTTTCTTTGATCAGTTCATCCATCTGGGAATTAAAAAAACTCAGAGCCATTGTCTGTTCTTAATGTTTGAACAGAAGAATTAAACCTATTCTTTGCCAGGGCAAAAAAACTGCTTCAAAATGACAAAAGTTTCAGCTTTATTGTTCAACAAAAAAATCCAAGTATACCTAGAGAAATCATCCACAAGTGTTAGAAAGTATCTCTTCCCATCATGTGTAGGTACTCTGTAAAGACCCCATACATCCCCATGCATAAGCTGGAAAGGCTTATTTGAAAGAGTGGTGCTAATAGGAAATGGAAGTTTAGACTGTTTCCGTAGAGGACATATAGGGCAGTGATGATTCTTATCCAGTTTACAGTGTTTTAAAAACTCTAGTTTCCTGAGCATATCCAAAGGAGCATGGCCTAATCTATTATGCCATACAGACTGTGGGACATTAGTAAACACAGAGTAGCACTTCTCTTTACTATCAACCTCTAGTGCTGTAGGAGTTAGAGATGATTTTAGATAGTACAGTCCACAATCTTCTCTACCAATCCCCCTCATCTGCCCACTGAAGAGGTCCTGGAACAGGCAAAAATCAGGAAAGAATGCAGCACAACACTTCAGTTCCTTTGTCAGCTTTGATACAGAAAAAAGATTAAACTTGAAGTTAGGAATGTGTAACACATTCTGTATATCCTGGTTTCTGAAAATGATAGATGTTCCTGTGTTTGATATTGATACTGCATTCCCATTTGGAAGATGAACCTTACCACATTTCAAACCAGACTCCTTGTCTAACTTAGTCAACAACTTAGAATTTCTTACCATATGGTTAGTAGCTCCTGATCAATTATCCACCTATCATCAACTATACTGGATAGAAAAGCAAATATACCTGCTGCTGCTGGTTGAGCAGAGCTTGTTGTTTCTATATTTATTTTACCAAGCATATGTAGGATTTGTTGATACTGTTCTAGAGTAAAATATGGTTCTAAGTGAGGTGTGGTTTCTTGATGAAGCTTAGGCTGACTTTTCTCCCCATAGTTTCCTCCACTATTATTACCTGCAAAGTTAGCTGCTGAAAATACATCATGATCTCCATTAGTAGGCATTAGTGTCCCTGAGTCATTGTGACGACCCGGCCGGTTGTCTTAAGAATTAACACCCTGATCCCCTATTAACTGCTTTTCCCAAGTCTATTTATGCCAATTTGAATTGCCGGGATGTTCGATTTTGAGTTTCGGAGAGTTTTGGGACACTTAGTCCCTAAATGAGAGCTTAAGTGTTGGAAAATGGTCCATAGTCAGAACGGTGTGAAGATGGCCTCGGAACAGAAATCTGATGGTTCCGTTAGCTTCGTTAGGTGATTTCGGGGTTGGGAGCGTGTTCGGAATGTGTTTTTGGAAGTCCGTAGCTCATTTAGGCTTGAAATGCCAAAGTTTGAATTTGTGAAGTTTCCGGTCCGATAGTGAGATTTTGATCCGAGGGTCGGAATGGAATTCCGGAAGTTGCAGTAGCTTCGTCATGTCATTTGGGATGTGTGTGTAAAATTTCAGGTCATTTGGACGAGGTTTGGTTAGGTTTTTGATCGAAAGCGTGTTTTGTTAGAATATGAAGTTCTTAGGCTTAAATCAATGATTAATTCGAGTTTCCGACGTTGTTTATTGTGGTTTAAGGGTTGGTACAAGTTTGAATGATGTTATGGGATGTGTCCGTAGGTTTGGTTGAGGTTCCGGGGGCCTCGGGATGATTTCGGATGGTCGACGGAAGGTTTTTTGGAGTTGAAGGGCTGCTGAAGTTTTCTGGTACCTGTCATAACCGCACCTGCGGTTCGCAGAAGCGGCCTGGCCATCGCAGGAGCGGACGTTGGTGCTCCCTCAGCTTTCTGCAGGTGCGGAAGTTTTACCGCAGATGCGGTTTCACACCTGCGAGATTATCATCGCAGATGCGGCCCCTGGGCTGATTATTTAAAACCGCAGAAGCGGCATGAATTCCGCAGAAGCGGGACCGCAGATGCGGTCCCTTGACCGCAGAAGCGGAAATCACTGGACTGAAATATGAAATTCGAGGGTTTAGTTTCAAAAGTTAGAAAAATCAAATTGGAGCTCGGGAGAGGGCGATTTTTAGAGGGTTTTGAAGAGGAGATCATTGGGTAACATTTCTTTGATCCTTTCTAGTTATGTTCCATCAATCTTTAGTTAATCTCATCATTTAATTTCGAAATTTTGGTAGAATCGGGGGAAAAGTTCTTAGACCTTTAATTGAGGATTTGAGGGGTCATTTGGACTCCGATTTCAGTGTTCTTGTTATGTATACACTTGTGAGAGTACGAGGGTCCCGAAAATTTAAAATTTATCCGATTCCGAGACATTGGCCAGAGGGGCATTTTGGTCATTTTACCTAAATTTGCGTCTTAGCTTTAAATCAAATAGTAGAATCAGTTGCTTGAGATGTTATTTACGATATGTAATTGAATTGAATAGATTTGAGCCATTTGGAGTCGGATACTCGTGGGAAAGGCGTGGTTTCTAGTTGAGTTTGAGCCGGTTCGAGGTAAGTGGCTTGTCTAACCTTGTGTGGGGGACCTTTCCCCTTAGGATATGATATTTGGTAATTGGATGCCTTGTACGTGAGGTGACGAGCCCGTACTTGAGCTAATTGTTGAAAAATCCGGTTTTACTTTAAATATTTAGACTGAGTTTCTTTCTTATCTGCTTCATTTTATTTGCAATTATAGGCTGTGTTACCTAGAAAAGCATGCTTAGTTGTTCTAAATTGTCTATTTGCTCAAGTTGCCTTGTTTGCACTACGTGAAGCATGTTAGGCTAGAACTACCTGTTGCCTTGTATTTTTGAGCTTCATTTCTGAATATCTTCGTGTTGTGACTACGTATTTACATCGGGACTACGGATGCGGGATTCCGGTAGCTCCCCCCTTGTTTGTTTACTTTGGGACTACGGGTTAGATTCCCGATATATCCTCCTGCACATTTACTTTGGGACTGCGGGTTAGATTCCCGATAGATCCCCCTGCACATTAATAGTTGGACTACGGGACGGTATCCCGGGAGATCCTTCGGACATACTCATATGATGGACTACGGGACGGTATCCCGGGAGCTCCTTGGACAGTTGATGAAATGGACTACAGGACGGTATCCTGGGAGATCCTCGTTGTTGGTATTGACATTGAGTTGTTTTACTCTGTGTTATCTTATTCTCTGAGTGTTAAATTGTTGCCTTGTATAACCTGTCTTACTTCATAGCTGTACTCATTACTACCGTTTATTTCATGCTGGTGCAAGATTTATTATTATGCCTATTCTCAGTAGGGCCCTGACCTTCCTCGTCACTACCCAACCGAGGTTAGGCTTGGCACTTACTGAGTACCGCTGTGGTGTACTCATGCCCCTTCTGCGCATGTTTTTCATGTGCAGATCCAGGTACTTCATCTCAGGCGTATCACTCTCGAGGCGGAGAGATATAGCAGAGACTTCGAGGTACATCTGCCGCGTCCGCAGACCAGGAGTCTCTATCTTATTCTAGCTTTAGCAGTTAGCTTTTCCTTTCGTACTTTTGCTTTAGACATTCTGGAGTTAGAGCCGTGTATTACTTTCTGTTAGCTTGTGTTCCCGTGAGTTTTCGGGTTTTGGG
>NW_017672401.1:143698-194096 GCF_001879085.1 Nicotiana attenuata
GGGGTCAGCCGACCGAGGAGGCGACCTGGGAGACCGAGCAGGATATGTGCAGTAGTTACCCTCATCTTTTCACCACTTCAGGTATGTCTTTATGCTTATTCGAGGACGAACGAATATTTAAGTATAGGAGGATGTGACGAACCGGCCGGTCGTCTTAAGAATTAACGCCCCGATCCCCTATTATCTGCTTTCCCCAAGTTTATTTCTGCTATTTTGATTTGCCGGGACGTTTGGTTTTGAGTTTCGAAGAGTTTTGGGACACTTAGTCCCTAAATGAGAGCTTAAGTGTAGGAAAATGGTCCATAGTCAGAACGGTGTGAAGACGGCCTCGGAACGGAAATCCGATGGTCCCGTTAGCTTTGTTAGGTGATTTCGGGGTTAGGAGCGTGTTCGGAACGTGTTTTGGAGGTTCATAGCTAATTTAGGCTTGAATTGCCGAAAGTTGGAATTTTAAAGTTTCCGGTTCGATAGTGAGATTTTGATCCGAGGGTCAGAATGGAATTCCGGAAATTTGTAGTAGCTCTGTCATGCCATTTGGAACGTGTGTGCAAAATTTCAGGTCATTCGGACGAGGTTTCGTTAGGTTTTTGATCGAAAGCGTGTTTTGTTAGAATTTGAAGTTCTTAGGCTTAAATCATTGGTTGATTCGAGTTTCCGACGTTGTTTTAGGTGATTTAAGGGTTGGTTAAAGTTTGAATGATGTTATGGGATATGTCCGTAGGTTTGGTTGAGGTCCCAGGGGCCTCGGGTGTGTTTCGGGTGCTCAACGGAGCAATTTTGAGTTGTAAAAAGTTTCAGGTTTTTGCCCAGGTCTGTTGCAGACTATTCTTCTCTGCGATCGCAGCTTCCCTTACGCAATCGCATAGTGCAAATTCGAAGGGTGATATTTTTGTTCTACGCGATCGCATTATCTCGTTCGCGATCGCGGAGGTCAGCTTTTCCCTTCTTCGCGATCGCAATTGTCCTCCCGCGTTCGCATAGTAGAAATTTGGACCTCGTAATTCCTTGCATTTTCTTCTTCACGATCGCGTGGACCTGTTCGCGATCGCGTACATCTATTTCCTTCTCTTCTGCGATCGCAGGCCTAGGGCCGCGTTCGCATAGACCAGTTTTGAACCCTTAAAAATTTACCCTTCGCGATCGCGTTCAATTTCACGCGATCGCATTGAACAAATACCTGGGCAGTTATAAACATTTCAAAACCGAGGGTTTGCCATTTTTATCAAAGCACAAATTTGGGAGCTCGAATTTGGGAGAGATTTCGAGGGATTTTCGAGGGCAACGATTGGGTAACGATTCTCTTCTCTCTTATGCTTAAAACCCACTAATCTAATCACGAATTCATCCTTAATTTTGGATTTTTGAATGAAAAATGGGGAAAAACTTCATAGACCAAACTATTGAGTTTTGAGTGGGTGTTTGACCTCCGATATGGGAGATTTTTATATGGTTAGACTCGTGAGAGTACGAGGGTTCTGAAATATAAAATTTATCCGATTCCGAGACGTTGGCCTGAGGGGCATTTTGGTCACTTTACCTAAATTCGCGTCTTAGCTTTAAATTAAATAGTAGAATCAGTTGCTTGAGATGTTATTTACGATATGTAATTGAATTGAATAGATTTGGGCCATTTGGAGTCGGATACTCGTGGCAAAGGCGTGGTGTCTAGTTGATCTTTGTGCCGGTTCGAGGTAAGTGGCTTGTCTAACCTTGTGTGGGGGACCTTCCCCCTTAGGATATGATATTTGGTAATTGAATGCCTTGTACGTGAGGTGACGAGCGCGTACTTGAGCTAATTGTTGAAAACCCGGTTTTTACTTAAAATATTGAGACTGAGTTTCTTTCGTATTTGCTTTATTCTACTTGCAATTATAACCTGTGTTAGATTAGAAAAGCATGTTTAGTTGATTTAAATTGCCTATTTGCTTAAGTTGCCTTGACTGTACTACGTGAAGCATGTTAGGCTAGTACTACCTGTGCTTGTATTTTGTACTTCATTTCTGAACATCTTCTGGTTGTGGTTGCGCTTTACATTGGGACTACGGATGTGGGATTCCGGTAGCTCCCTATCCCCCCTGTTTGTTTACTTTAGGACTACGGGTTAGATTTCCGGTAGATCCCCATGCACTTTTACTTTGGGACTACGGGTTAGATTCCCGGTAGATCCCCCGCACATTGATAGTTGGACTACGGGACAGTATCCCGGGAGATCCTTCAGATATACTCATATGATGGACTACGGGACGGTATCCCGGGAGCTCCTCGGACAGTTGATGATAGTTGGACTACAGGACGGTATCCTGGGAGATCCTCGTTGTTGGTACTAATATTGAGCTGTTTTACTCTGTGTTACCTTATTCTTTGCGTGTTATTGTTGCTTCGTATAACTTGTCTTACTTCATAGTTTTATTCACTATTTCTGTTTACTTCATACTGTTGCAAGGCTTATTATTATTATATTTTATCTCAGTAGGGCCCTGACCTTCCTCGTCACTACCCGACCGAGGTTAGGCTTGGCACTTACTGAGTACCGTTGTGGTGTACTCATGCCTCTTCTGTGCATGTTTTTCATGTGCAGATCCAGGTACTTCATCTCAGGCGTATCACTCTCGAGGCGGAGAGATCTAGCAGAGACTTCGAGGTACATCTGCCGCGTCCGTAGACCAGGAGTCTCTATCTTATTCTAGCTTTAGCAGTTAGCTTTTCCTTTCATACTTTTGCTTTAGACATTCTGGAGTTAGAGCCGTGTATTACTTTCTGTTAGCTTGTGTTCCCGTGAGTTTTCGGGTTTTGGGATGATATTGTAGACTTCCGCATTTTTGGGTTGTATATGCCGAGCGGCATTTATATACAGTTACCCTTCTAGTTTGTTTAGTTTAAATTATTTGTTTCTGCAATTTATGTTATTTTCGCAAATGTTAGGCTTACCTGGTCGTAGGGACTAGGTGCCATCACGACATGTTCATGGAGATCGAACTGGGGTCGTGACATTAATGCGGGGACTTAGGTGAGCTGCACTTCATATTATGACCTGCAGCCAGCAGCGTCTCCTTCAGAGTATTTACATTTTTCCTATCCAAATTCGTATTTCGGACAGATGCTGTATTTTATTTTACATTCCTAGTTGATGCCCATGCACTCGTGACACCGGGTTTTGAGGTGATTATGGGTTGTTCAGTATTAAAATTGTAAAAATATTTTTATTTACTCTGTAAATTCCATCTTTTACTATTAAATTGAAGGAAATATAATTTTAAAATACTAAAATGAGTAATTAAATTAATCAAGTATTGTTGGCTTGCCTGACAGCGGTGTTAGGCGTCATCACCACCTTAAAAGAATTTTGGGTCGTGATAGGCCATATATGATTTTTTCTCAAATAACTATCCGGTTTGGCCAAATAACCTTTTTAACTAAATTTTTTTCTATTTATGTCATATTTTAAAATATACCGATTTTTTATGCTCTTCTTTTCTGTTTTATCTCTAATTTTATCTCTTTGTGTATTGTTCCCCCTCCCTCCTCCCGCCTCTCTCTCTCTCTCTCTCTCTCTCTTTCTCTCTTTCTCCCTCCCTCTCTCTCTCTCTCTCTCTCTCTCTCTCTCTCTCTCTTTGTTTTTAGAATAACTTTCACAAATCGTTTAGCATAAGTTCTTTTTTCGCAATGTGAGGGTTTTCGAGAACATGAGGCATAAAGTTTTTGGAATGTGAGGGTTGTCGAACTAAGTTCATCAATCTGGATCATGGGCCCATAAGTAAATTATTATCAAAACTAGCCTAATCCAAAATAATTACCAGGTTTTGCCCAATTGTCCTTTTTAACTAATTTTGATTTCCAGAATTGAGGAGCACTTATGGACTGATTTCATAGATGCAAAGTACTTCCTTAGAAGTAATCTAGTAACCAAGGTAGTAAGTTCCAAAGACTCTAGTGAATGGAGAAACCTGTTGACCATCAGACACAAAGTAGACAAAGTTGTTTGGAGCGTAAATGAAGGAAATATACTTTTATAGTGGGTTAATTGGACTGATAAGGGACCTATTAACTCAAGTCGGTCTCACATACAAACTTGAAAACACTAAGGTGGAGGATTTCTTTCAAGGTCATAATTAGGATGTTGAATCTCTCAAGAATGAAGTCCCATAGAACATTATTAAGAATATTGAATATGTGGATTTGGGAGACCCCAATATTAAAGACCAAGTCATCTGGAAACTTACTACAGATGGTTCTAGTGCATTACCATTTCAAACTCTGAGGCAAATAATCGAACATTGTCCATTGCTTAGAACAATATGTTCCAAAGAAGTCCCTTTAAAAATATTCTTCTTTATGTGGAGAATCTTAAAGAATAATTTGCCTCTTGATGGAAATACTCAGAGATTTAGTTTTCAAACGGTCTCCAGATGTTCATGTTGTAGACAACCTAAGGAAGAAAGTCGGCAATATTTATTTGTTGATAGATACACTGCAAGATATGTATTACATAATAAGTCTAGATTATTAGGAGTCAATTTGAGAAGAAATAACATCACCAATGTGTTATATCAATGGTGGAACATATCTCCAAAGAACCCAGTGCATAAACTTATCCTTCACATAACTCCCATTATCACTAGTTGGTGTAACGACCTGAACGATCGTTTTGAGAATTAATATCCCGTTTGAGGCATAAGGTCTCGAGCAACTTCGTATTATGTGTTATGACTTAAGCGCATGGCCGAGTTCAGTTTTCGGAAGATTCGAGGTCAATTTGGAAGAAAAGTTCTTGTTTTAGAAGCTTAAAGAGTTTACCGGAATTTGACTTTTGTGTAAAGGACTTCGTGATGGGGTTTTGATGCTTCCATTAGCTTCTTATGGTAATTTTGGACCTAGACGTGCGTCCGGATTTGGATTTGGAGGTTCATAGGGTAATTTGAAGCATTTCAGCAAAAATTGAAAAGTTGAAGTTTTGGAAGGTTAAGAGGTTTTACCGAGAGGTGACTTCGTTGATATTGGACTCCGATTGCAATTTTGAGAGTTGTATTAGCTCCGTTATATTATTTGGGAGTTGCATGCAAAATTTGACGTCATTCCAATTTGATTTGATATGTTTCGGCACGAGTTGTAGAAGTTGAAAGTTCATAAGTTCATTAAGTTCGATTTGAGGTGTGATTCGTAGTTTTGATGTTTTTTGATGTGATTTGAGGCCTCGAGAAGGTTCACATTATGTTTTGAGACTTATTGTATGTTCGGACGGGATCCCAAGGGGCTCGGGTGAGTTTCGGTTAGGTTTGGGTTGTGTTGCGCTCGTTTTTTATGTTTCGACGTCGTTTTTTCAAACATAAATGGTACCATATTAATAAAATGACCTCCAATTTTTGTTTTGATTAAATAATTAGATCCGTATCGTAATTACAGAGCCGTATAAAAAAGAATCGCCGAATTTGGACATCGTATGATGAAGTTATGCTCATTTTAGTGTAGAAGAAGAGAGCTGGTGTTGGTGCTTCGCAGATGCGAAGTTGGGTCTGCATTTGCGACCCCGCAGGTGCAAAAATAGTTCGCAAAAGTGGAAATGACAGCTGGAATTGCGCAAGTGCGGATGTTTTTGTCGCAAAAGCGAAAATCCCTGAGTATAAAAAAAATAAGACCGCATTATTTTGGTATTTTTGGCATATCTTGAGTTCTAGAGCTCCGATTAAGGTGATTTTTGCGGCGTTCTTCTTGTCTTTTCATGGGGGATAGTACCTAACTATAATTTTATATTTTAATATGATTATAGAATTTCATTTTTGAATTAATCCATATTTTGATTGGAGAATTGGGGGTTTTTTTTTTATCAAAAACTTTACTAAAGAGAATAATTGGGCTTTGAACATCGATTCAGAGTCGGACTTGGATGAAATTTGGCATGGTTGGACTCGTAATTAAATGGGTATTTGAATTTTATGAATTTTATCGGGTTCCGAGGTGCGGGCCCAGGGTTCGACTTTTGGGTTGACTTTTAGTTCTTGTTAAATATTGAAGCTTTATTATCCAGAATTGCTTTCTATGAGTTCAATTTATGAATTGAAGTTATTTTGACTAGATTTGAGCCGTCCGAAGGTTGTTTCACTCGAGAAGGTCATTTTAGAGTAACGGTCTAGCTTCTTTGAGGTAAGTACCTTGCCTAACTTTGTGTGGAGGAACTACCCCTTAGGATGTGAGTCTTTGGTGCTAATTGTATCATGTGAAGTCCGTGTACGCGAGGTGACGAGTACGTTCTCGGGATTATTTGTAAAAATTTGACCGTCTAGGGCTCTTAGGTTCTTATGTTCATTATATATGAAGTTGTTTTGTTATGATAAATCCCCCATTTACTAGTTTCACCTCTACGTGTCTTTATTTTGAATTAATTGCTTCATGTTCCATCTTTATTGCCAATTAAACTCTTATGTGTCTTAATTGAAGTTGTTGCTTCTTTTATTGTTATGCTATCTTTTCCGTGATTGCCTATTATTAGTTGAAGTTATTATTGTCTTTCCCATAATCTGCTTATTCTTGATTGAGTTTGTTGAATCTCTTCCGTAATTGCTCAACCCTAATTGAAGTTTTGTTATCCCTTATCATTTTTGACTTACCTTTAATTGGAGTCATTGATTCACGTTATCCCTCTTATCGTTGAATTATACTTATGTGGAATCATTGCTACACAGTATCTCTTCCTTGTTGAGCTATTGCTATGTTGTACCATTATTTCCTGTTGTGTCTTTCTTTATGAGCTCGTTCTTCCGTCTCTTTGTGTTTTGGAGTTCCTGAGGTTGTTATTGTGGCACAAGGTTTCTGTTATGCGGTTGTTATTGTGGCACGAGGTTTTTGTCGTGCGATTGTTATTGTGTTGCACGAGGTTTCTACCGTGCGGGTGTTATTGTGTTGCACGTGGTTTCTGACGTGCGGTGGTTATTGTTGCACGAGGTTTCTGTCGTGCCGTTGTGATTCATTTTACGATTTGAGACTACGAGGCGGTACCTCGGGAGGGCTCTATTGTCATTTTTCCTTTTTTGTGCACTTGTCTTTGATTGTTGTTTTCCGTAGCATACTATTAATTGTTCTCCTACGTGTTGTATTATTTGCTCAATTTTATGTAGCTAATCTTGTTGTGTTGGTCGCTGCTTCAAACTTCGTTGCTATCTTAATTACACTGTATATTTCGTGGTGATCGTTTCTTATGTGCCATTCATTGTCTTTGCTCTTATTTGTTGACTTGGAACGTGGTAGAACACTTGCACAAGAATACATGTAGATTAATCACCCATATCAGTTAAGAAGATGAATCATGACGTTATTGACCATTACGTGTATCCTTGTCTACTTGCCTTCTGTGTGAGAGTTGTTTCCCTTAGCGTATGAGTCGTCCGCACGGTTATGAATTGAAATGTGGGCACAAGTTTCCAAGTGATTAGGGTTCAAGAATTGGGACCCGTGAGATGTGATTATGAGGTTCGGTACCTCGTGAAAATGCTTGAACAAATCTGATGTGAAAGTGGTTGTTCTTATAGAGTTGTTGCTAGTTTTTCCTTTATTTGGTTTTTCCCCGGACTTAGACTGTGATCAGTTACTCTATAACATTATTAACTGACTGCTTCTTGTTGCCTATTGTTGTTACTAGAGTATCATTGCAAGTATTATTTTATATTCCTTATCCTATCTAGCTTTATATTAATATTGTTCTCTGTTAGTTTATCTACATACTTGTTCAGGTTGTTAGTCCGGTAGGAGTCTTGATTGTTCCTCGTCACTAGTCCACCGAGGTTAGTCTGGATACTTATTAGATACCGCTGTGGTATACTCATACTACACTTCTGCACATTTTTGTATAGATCCAGGTGCCACGATTGTTGATGATTATTAGCAGGCTGGTCGAGCTGTGCAGACTCAAGGTAAACTTGCCGTTGCTTTCGCAGGCCTCAGAGTCACCTTTGGATGTAGTACCTATACTGTTTAACTTCCCTTTCGAACATTTGTATTTAGGAATTCTTCTACCAAACTCAATAGAGTCTTATGTTTTGTACTACCGGTTTTGGAAAATTATAATGTGTATAAGATTTTATCTCGTATTTATTATTGGATGGTTGAATTCTTCTATTTATTTAGTAAGTGTTACGCTTACCTAGTATTAGAAACTAGGTGCCGTCACGATATCCTACGGACGAAAATTGGTGTCGTGACAGTGAGAAAATTTGTAAAGCTAGGTGCTCCAAAAAGTATACTACCATTGCTAGGATTTGTCAACAAATTGTGTTTTTTATTAAAACTTCCATGGTCAAAAAATTTATTAGGATGGAAAATGAATGGAATTGGATCCAAACCTGATATCTAGCTGATAGTTATAAACCTAGACTCAGGAGCATTATGGTGACATGGGTAAAACCAGAGGATGACTACTGGAAGCTGAACTCTGATGGCAGCTGAATGATGACATTGGGCAAAGGTAGTGTTGAAGAGATTTTAGAAGAAGAAAGTGGAGATATGATAATGGCCCATGCTAATTCAATTCAATTCTTGACTAACAATTTCTCTAAATTGCAGGCTACACTATTTGGAATCGAATGGTGCAGTGAACAAAAATTCAACAAGATAATATTAGAACTGGAATCCCTACTGGTAGTTCAAATGATACAAGGAAAGGTAAAAACCACCATGAGTTTAACAGCTATTTTTTCCAGATAACTCAATTAGAGAAATACCAAACTATGTAATGAATAGATCCCCGTTGCTTTTGTTCATGGAGGTCAGACATAATCCCGCTCTTTGTACTCGTGATGCTTCAGGAATAAAAGATTACCCCACTATGAGTTTAACTAAAAAGAAACTATCTTTTTTTCCATTTATGTCAATTTTTGAAATATACCCACTTATTTAGATTTTTATGCTTTTTTTTCTTATATTTGATGGTGGGATAGAAATCCGTATTTGAGCCGTAGTATTGCACGATAATTATTATATTTTACTTATGTTTGAGCTTAAATATTAGTGTATTGCACTTATTATGTGTTTTATGCCTTGCAGTAAGTGATTTCGAGTTAAAAAATAATTGGGAGCTTAATCGAACAAGTTGGAGCTTTGAAGTCCGAGTAAAAGCAAAAGAAATTAAGCGGGGATCATGGTCGCAGTTTGGGAGCTATGTCTGGATATCAAAAAGTGGAGAAAATAATTTACTCTGAAAAAACATGTCACGACCCAAACTGATGGGCCGAGACAGGCACCCGGTTCCATTACTTAACCGAGTACCAACGTAACGTATCTTTCTCATTACATCAACATGGGTAAATAGGCCAGAAGGGCCGCATGAGATAACAAGAATAAAACATGAGAGAACACTCGACATTAAACGACTCAATCTGATATACTGACTTATACATATGATGTACGGGCCTATAAGGCCAAAATAATCACTCGTACACTGAACATAGGCCGAGAAGGCCATACAATCTTTCATATACATGACATATGTCTACAAGCCTCTCAGAGTACATAAACGTCATAAGGCCGGGATAGGGCCCCAGCATACCAATCAATACATGTCTAAATCATACTAACCAAATAAGCAACTCCGGAGCAAATGGAGCGCACCAACATCTTCCGCTGAGTTGATAGCCTACTTGGAGGACTCTCAACCTCTCTATTGGGACCTGCGGGTATGAAACGCAGCGTCCCCAGGCAAAAGGACGTCGATACAAATAATGTACCGAGCATGTAAGGAATGAAAATCAGTAAACAATAGACATGAGAGAAACATGTAGCTCTGTAAATTATTTAATATTATAATGTCATGCATATGCGTATAAATGTCATACCATGCATGGGTATATGCGATCATAACATAATCAAGCCTCTGAGGGCATCCCATAATATCATCTCGGCCACTGTGGGCAAATCATCAACGTATAGCAGTTGATCAGGTGGTGGTGCGTATATAACGCCGTAACCTTTTCTCATATCCCATATACATATAAATAGATATATACGCGTATATAACGCCATCTGGTCATAGGTCAATGTAAATGAATGCAATGCATGAGAAGTAGTCAAAAAACAATTTCTGAATGTCATGAGACCATTATGCCTTGAGTAGTATCATGAAGTAAACTTTTTTTCAACTTAAGTATTTTTCTGAGACCCATGAACATACGATAAAATAATAGGACACATGGGAATTCAAGAACATAGGCACCTCTAATATTTCTATGAATAGAGTCATTTATGAAAGTTGTGCATTTGCTCGTTTCGTTTGTATCGTATGGATCATGCCAAAAAGAAAGAAGGGATAGCCTTAACATACCTGAGCCGATTCTCTTGAAAATCCCCCTAACACACGTCAATTGCGACAACAAGTAACGGCGGATCGTAGTAGGAAAAAAATCCGTATGATATTCTTGAGAAAGGTTATACCGGGCTCCTTTAAAATTGCAAATCCCGTTACTATTATGTCGTATAACTTCGCATGAATTCCTTGTTGAAGATCGTTACTTGGTAGATGTAGAACATCTCCATTTTTGTGAATTTGATCAAACTCTTGCATGGCTTTCCTTGCTGGAATAGTAACGTTTCCATTCTTTATGAATTGTTGAAGATGGTTATAAAATCTCACGTTACTTTTTGTCTTTTAAATAAGAGAGCTCTTATATTAGAATGGGTATGGCCCCACTTTATGTGGTGGCTTAACCACATCGCCCTCTTAATTTTCACCTTATCCTAATGACTAATGAGTCATTAATTAGAATGGGAGGGGGCTGCCACGTTTTGGCTCATTAATCTTATCCAAAGAATTTACTTAATCAATCACCAATTATTAAATTAACTAGTTAATTCCCCCATTATCCAATAATTCACATAATTAAGGATTATCTCAAATTACTTAATATACTACTCACTTTTAACTCACCTTATACACCTTACTATCATGGTCATGTGGTACCTTGTATGGCACTAGTCCATAAATACCGGGTATTTTAGCTCGGGCCATATTTTATCCCAACATGACAAACTTCGACAAAATTCATTTTCTTTAATTTTCTTACCCTCGCACCTTCACGAATTTACTTATCACTTGTTTGAAATAACATAATACTTATAACCTCAAAAATAATCTCATTTCCGAGCTTATATCAATTAACTCATGGTGTACTTTCATGTACGAAAACATGGGGTGTAACATCATTCCCCCCTTTGGAACATTCGTCCTCGAATGTTGACTGGTGCACTTATTATTTTCATAACCTATGTCTTCCGAATACTTTAGTACTCTCCTTGCCATTTAGGCGACTGTTCTGTGGATAAATCCAAAGTCTAGGGTATCCCCACCTGTAGGTCTCTTTCTTACACCACGGCATGTGGTCGAGATTCTTCCAATCTCGTAACTCTTGCTACCTTCTATCATGCAGCCTGTACGACTTTTTCCTTGTAAGTACGACTATGCAACTCTTCTTTCCTTTTTCTTCAAGCTTTTACCCAATCTCTAGGCTTCACTTTGTAAACATATACAGAACTTGATAAGATGTCCCTTTGGGCATCTATGGGTATACCGAAATTCTTCATTTCGGTACTTTGTTGAAATCACGATGTTGCTATACCTTATTTCGTTCATCCATCTGTATGACTTAACTGCACCTAGGTAGGTCATACTATAACATAACTCTTACCTCGATTTATCCTTACTGAGGTCTGTTACCAAACCAGTTACTTTCATTGTTTATCCCATATGTATAAATCTAAGTCCTTTAATGCTCCTTCATTACTGTTCATCTTAAGAATGACGGCCTAATCTCATCTCATACTTTGTGACTTTTGTCCATCCATTGTTGATTCACCTCAATATTGATCTACAGCTTACCACTGATAACTTGGAACTTCTTACGTTATCACTAGGGCTCACGTAGCATTGAGGAACATTTGAAGTGATTTTCCTGACCCACCTGGGGGCGATACTATACTTCCATAACCGTATTTCATAGCATCCCAATGTGATTCACCTTACGTGGGTATTTTAGTCTTGTACAATTCATGAAATTCCTTTTTTTTGTCTCTCTCTCTTCAAATCGCTCAAGCGAAGGCCCAAACATCATCCTTTATCTATCACAATTACACCCTTATTCTACTACCAGGGCACCATTCCATCTCTTCTAAATGCTACTAGCCTTAGACTCCTTTGAGTTCATTCAGGCTATACTGAACTTTCTATAACTTAGAGAAACCATCAGCTTTTCTTTTTTCATGGGCTTAATCCCGAGGACTTATCCATTCTCGTCACCTTCTCACTCGTCTTTTCTTATCCTTACTCCTTTCTTCCTAAAACCTTGTCGCTCTACCATACTTTAGCTTGCGACCTACACATATTCATTTATACTACTCGCAACCTTCCTTCAACTTGCTTGCACCATAAATTTCCTTGTATCTGGAACATCAAGCGAGACATCACATCGTCTCTAGCTCTTCCTTACTCTCTTAACTAGACCTCTCGATACGTAGAAATCATAGGCTGGAAGATATGCCACTGACGATGCCGCTATTATTCCTGGATATTGAATCGCCGCACTTATAGCCTTCTATTTGAAGTAAGGACTATTCACAACCTTCAGCATTTGAGTATCTTGTACGTTGTCCACCTTTACCTTACTTATCTTAAAATCTCGCATCATATCTTCTATCTCTTTCATAACCTCCCTTCCACATAGGTATGATTCACATCACAACTTGAAGTTCTATTATAATACTACAATCCGGTGGGAGCTTCATACTGACTTCTTATGAGGCTGTTAATTTTCTAACTGGCTTTATCGGAGAGCCGTTATAGACTATGGTTGTCGTTTTATCTCTTTTAAAGGGTGACCCTGCAATGTTCTCAATCACGATGTCCATAATTTCCTGGGTCCAATAATGAAACTCCTGATTTACTTGGGTGATGTAATTCTTTAGTTTCCTCTTTCCTCTGATCAACCTTTATGTAGGCTTATGCTATCTTTCGATATGCGGCTCATGGTGTTAGTTATTACTTTAGCCCTTCAAGGGCGCTATGGAATATCCATGATTCAATCTTCTAACGATTCGATCCTTTGTCTATGACCTAGGCTCAATTCATTCATTTAACTTATACCAGAATCTTCTATGGCTGTATGATTGTCAACATATATGTTGAATGGTAATACTCCGAACTCTCAAGTGCGTTCACAACGTAACTAACTCTGGATCATTGATCGAATAGTTCCTTCCATTCCTTCTCAGCTTTCTTTAAATGTAAGCTATTACTTTTCCTGGTCTTTCTGCCTCCTTGTTGCGTGCTTACTTAGCTTATCTTAGTTCCCACGCATGCCAGAATTTTGTGCAACTCATATGGTCTCGAACGTTACTTTTGGTTTCATTTCCCGCTCATTAGCCACGATATGTGCCACATTCTTATGGAGTGCATGCAATGTTGTTATGAGACTGCTATTATAAGACCATTCCCTCTTTGGGTCACTGAGCTTAGGTTGAAGCCTTCTTCCTTATTTCCTCAGCTAGTCTTTCATTGTGGTACTTAGGGAAGACCCTCTGACTCTTATAAAGTTGCGAGCTTATTACGGATCTTTTGATGTCCTTCCTTGTCTATAATTATCCGTAGTTACTTACTTCCACGTCCTTGTGCTTGTAGGGTTGCTTCAGAACTGTTATTTTGACTGTCCTTCAAATGGCACTCTCTTTTAATCCCGTAACACTCATATGGTATCTTTAACTACCCCAACTCCTATCTGAATATTTCTCAAGGTTATGATGTCATATTTGCGGGACTGAATTCCCTATGTTGGGGTTCATTCTGTTTGTCTTGCACGATCTATTGATTTGTCTGTATCCTCTTGTCTAGGCATAGCTAGGCTCTTCCTGAATCAACTACTAACTACTCGTTGGCCCATTCCCGTATCAATATTCTGTGTAATCTTTCTTGGGTTGTTTCCTTTGTCTTAACTTACCTCTCGCATTAGCTCCTTATTAATCAATAACACCTCGGGTTGGGACCCTTACTTTCTCTCCTTGACATCGTGTCTGCATAATGTTCTGGAATCGTAGCACATCTGTAGGCTTTGAATAAGTGCAATCTCATCCCTTTTTCATTGTATAGCATTCTTCCTTTACCATTCCATAATTACCAGAACCACTTAATTCTGACTTAATGCCACATCACTCCATATTCCCCCCTTTTGGGGAGTACTAAGGTTTAGTGCTACGATGATCTACATATAGGTGTTTTATCTCCTCATTTTTGGCATCTTTTCACATCATCGATGACCCTTACTCGCCTTGCAGTAATCCTTCTGGACCAAGGATAACAAATTTCCTTACTCGCGAGGGTATAATTGGCACATATAGTCCCTTAAGCTTAACTTTGCTTACCTTTTCTTGCTTTAGGAAAGCGTCTTCCTAAATGACCTTTGAAGGTTATCCTTTTGTCGTCCATTCTACTATCACCGGAATGCAATCTCTGAAATTCTCATGATGCCGACTATTATCAAATCACTCAGTCCCTAATTCATGTTTAGTTTATCTTGTTCACCAGCACATACTGGTTCCTATTACTCTGGGGTTTAGCTTTTCCTTCTGGTAGTCGCGTTGGAGTCACGAACTTATTTCTTGAAATGAGGATATGACTTTATGGCCTATACTCTTTTGTTGTCTCAAGGCCTATCACCTCTTGTCTTTTCCTTTACTTGACTATAGATTCTGTAATACTGTCATCTTTTTGATCTACCGTTGTCATCAATGTATCACATCTTACTCACAATTCTTCATTAACTCTCTTCTTATTTCTCGATAACATTTATATCTATTACTTTATTCCAAAAATTCGAACAAGACATTTTTTTGCTTTTAGCTCCCCTTGCTCCACCTACTGGCTCTTCGGGTTGCCTAACATTCTTTCTCTACTAGGGATGAGAGCCATACTAAGGTAATATTTATCCCTTCGAGGCTTCCAGTGCCTATATTTGCAGTACTCATATCTAGCCGTACTATTTTAGAGTGCACCATCTGGGTGTCTCACAAGGAGATCTATTAGCACATTCGCAATATCCTTCGATATGTCAGCTAATTCTAACAATCCATCTAACATTTTGGGTTACTTTAACCCCTGTTGGATCCTGATATCCCGTCCTTATCTTAAACTTTATCTGTTAGCTCCCGTGGAGCATAACTGAGATGGGTGTGACTAATTGTACATACCTCTGTTATTGTCGAAGGTAACTCAAAATGCTTATATCTCTTTTCCTGAATTGTAGATACTGATCATTTTCACAAACTGGGTACCTCATTTCCTTCTTCACCTTGCTTCTTTTACTTGTTGAAACTTGTATCTATCTTCTGAATCTCTTATTGCTTTTCACCATATGGATCGATGGATTTATTTGCCTTAAGGCTCCTTATCAAAAAGTTACACATATTAGTATGCACTTGGCTTACTGAAGACCTTACATTTACTCACCATAAGCATGATGCAAAATCGAGTTCCACTGCCTCAACTCTTTCACAGCTACATGCAATCTCTTACCATTCGCCTTTGCATATGTAGGCATCGTCGTAATATGAATGAGATAGAGTTTAGTAAATTGAGTTCTTACAACTGACCTCTACCACACGATCTAGAGTAACAAGAAAGAGTGGCAGTCCTAAATGCCCTGTAGCCTCCTGCTTATAAGTGTGGCGCACCACACACCCATAAACAAGACTCTACTAGACACGGCTTGTAGACTCCCTAGGACAGAACTACTCTGATACCACTTTTTGTCACGATCCAAACAGATGGGCCGCGACGGGAACCCGGTGTCCTTACTCAACTGAGTACCAACGTAACATATATTTCTCATTACATAAACATGGGCAAATGGGCCAAAAGGGCCGCATGAGGTAACAAGAATAAAACATGAGAGAACACTCGACATAAAATGACTCAACCTCATATACTGACTTATATATATGACGTACGGGCCTATAAGGACAAAATAATCACTCGTACACTAAACATAGGTCGAGAAGGCCATACAATCTTTAATATACATGACATATGTCTACAAGCCTCTAAGAGTACATAAACGTCATAAGGATGGGACAGGGCCCCGGCATACCAATTAATACATGTCTAAATCATACTAACCAAATAAGCAACTTCGGAGCAAATGGAGCGCACCAACATCTTCCGCCGAGCTGATACCCTACTTGGAGGACTCTCAACCTGTCTATCGGGACCTGCAGGCATGAAACGCAGCGTCCCCAGGCAAAAGGGACGCCAATACAAATAATGTACCGAGCATGTAAGGAATGAAAATTAGTAAACAATAGACATGAGAGAAACATGTAGCTCTGTAAATTATTTATTATTATAATGTCATGCATATTCGTATAAGTGTCATACCATGCATGGGTATATGCGTTCATAACATCATCAAACCTCTGAGGGCATCCCATCATATCATCCCGGCCACTGTGGGCAAATCATCAACGTATACCAGCTGATCAGGTGGTGGTGCGTATATAACGCCGTAACCTTTTCCCATATCTCATATACATATAAATACATATATACGCGTATATGACGCCATCTAGTCATGGTTCAATGTAAATGAATACAATGCATGACAAGTATGTCAATAAAAATTTTCGAAATGTCATAAGACCATTATGCCTTGAGTAGTATCATGAAGTAAACTTTTTTTCAACTTACGTATTTTTCTGAGACCCATGAACATATGATAAAATAATAGGACACGTGGGAATTCAAGAACATAGGCACCTCTAATACTTCTATGAATAGAGTCATTTATGGAAGTTGTGCATTTGCTTTCGTTTGTATCGTATGGATCATGCCAAAAAGAAAGAAGGGATAGCCTTAACATACCTGAGCCGATTCTCTTGACAATCCCCCTAACACACGTCAATTGCGACAACAAGTAACGGCGGATCGTAGTAGGAAAAAAAATCTGTATGATATTCTTGAGAAAGGTTATACCGGGCTCCCTTAAAATTGCAAATCCCGTTACTATTATGTCGTATAACTTTGCATGAATTCCTTGTTGAAGATCGTTATTTGGTAGATGTAGAACATCTCCATTTTTGTGAATTTGATCAAACTCTTGCATGGCTTTCCTTGCTGTAATATTAACGTTTCCATTCTTTATGAATTGTTGAAGATGGTTATAAAATCTCACGTTACTTTTTGT
This sequence comes from Nicotiana attenuata, assembly GCF_001879085.1. Lineage (NCBI taxonomy): Eukaryota > Viridiplantae > Streptophyta > Magnoliopsida > Solanales > Solanaceae > Nicotiana > Nicotiana attenuata. Next base: position 160,900 of record NW_017672401.1, read on the forward strand.
CTTTTAAATAAGAGAGCTCTTATATTAGAATGGGTGTGGCCCAACTTTATGTGGTGGCTTAACCACATCGCCCTCTTAATTTCCACCTTATCCTAATGACTAATGAGTCATTAATTAGAATGGGAGGGGGCTGCCACGTTTTGGCTCATTAATCTTATCCAAAGACTTTACTTAATCAACTACTAATTATTAATTAACTAGTTAATTCCTCCATTGTTCAATAATTCACATAATTAAGGATTATCTCAAATTACTTAATATATTACTCACTTTTAACACACCTTATACACCTTACTATCATGGTCATGTGGTAGCTTGTATGGCACTAGTCCATAAATACCAGATATTTTAGCTTGGTCCGTATTTTATCCCGACATGACAAACTTCCACAAAATTCATTTTCTTTGATTTTCTTACCCTCGTACCTTCACGAATTTACCCTCGCACCTTCCATGGTAGAATTAAGCTTGAATTGGCGAAAGTTAGAATTTTAGCGATTTTGGCCGGCAGTGAAAATTTTAATATCGGGGTCGGATTGGATTTTCGGAAGTTGGAGTAGGTTTTTGGTGTCATTTCTAACGTGTGTGCAAAACTTGAGATCACTCGGACGTGGTTTGGTAGGTTTCGGCATCGTTTGTGGAATTCGGAAGTTTAGAAATTCTTTGGCTTGAATCCGGGGGTAATTTGGTGTTTTTATGTTGTTTTGAGTGATTTGAAGGTTCGAATGTGTTCGTATGATGTTTTGGGACATGTTGGTATGTTTTTTTGATGTCCCGAGGGCCTCGGGTTGATTTCAGGTGATTAAAGAAACAAGATTGAAGTTTGAAGGATTGTTGAAGTTGGCCTGGTTCTGGTGTTTTCGCACCTGCGGTGGGGAGCCCGCAGGTGCGGTCCCGCAGAAGTGAAGAGGTGCTCGCAGATGCGAGAAAGGGTGGTTAGGACTGGAAGTACAGGTGTAAGGGTTGGTACGCATCTGCGTAAGCGCAGATGCGAAAAAGGGTGTAAGAAGGCAAGGATCGCAGAAGCAGGCAGGGCTCGCAGGTGCGTGTGTTTGACCGCAGATGCGGACTCTGAGAGCCTAAGTGTGATCCAGACCTGCGACGGAATTTCCACGGGTGCAGCGTCATAGAAGCGACAAAGAGACAACCGGTGCAGGTTTGCAGGATAGAAGGTATAAATAGAACATTTCGGGATTTTTCACCATTTTCATCATTTTTGAGCTCGGATTTTTGGGATTTTGAGATGGATTTTGAATCAATCACTGAGGTGTGGTCCTTGTGCTTATTTATCTTCAATAATGGTGTTTCCCCACTGATTTTGCACCTAGTTGGTGAGTTTTTGAGGTGAAACTTGGGAGATTAGTGCTTGAGAATTGGAGAGTGAGTTTTGGGGATTTGGAGGGGCAAAGGATGTCGGATTTTGATGAATTCAGTATGGTTAGACTCGTGACTGAATGAGCTTTCGGGTTTTGTAACATTTGTCAGATTTTGAGACACGGGCTCGGGGGTCGGGTTTGAGTCGATTTCGGATTTTGGCTCTATTTTGGTAGTTTTCTTATGGAATTGATCCCTTTAGCCTTTATTGATTGTGTTGTATTACTTGTGGCTAGATTCGAGACGTTTGGAAATGGATTCGAGAGGCAAAGGCATTGCGGAGTAGGAATTTACTCGGATTGAGGTAAGTAACAATTGTAAATCTGGTCCTGAGGGTATGAAACCTTGAATTTTGTGTCATGTGACTATTTTGGAGGTGACTCACATGCTAGGTGGCGGGGGTGTGGGCTTGCACCGAAGGGGGTTGTGACTTGGTCCGTCCCGTAGAAACTGTAAAGTTGAACAACCTTTGTTAGCTATATGCTCCCTATGTGTTATAGAAAGATTGATTGTAAATCATGCTAGATACCATGTTTAGGCTTTATGTCGGTATTGTTGGGATATGTGTTATAGAAAGATTGATTGTAAATCATGCTAGATACCATGTTTAGGCTTTATGTCGGTATTGTTGGGACCCTTAGTTGTCATTTCCTGTTGTCATCTCACTATTTTCATTGATATTCCGTACTCAGTCATGTTCATGCATTCTTATATCATATCTCAGTCTCTGTTATTCTATTTGATGCATCATGTCATTGCTGTTTGGGCTAATTATCTTGATTTCTGAGAGACCAAGAGACTGGAGAGATTGATGACTGAGTGAGGCCGAGGCTTGATTGTGAGGACATTTATGGTATCCGGCTGCACGCCTCAGCATGTTTCATTGATTCTGCCATGATTGGCATTGATATAGCGCTTGGGCTGAAGGAGCCCCTCCGGAGTCTGTACACACTACCAGTGAGCCCAGGTACCTACTGAGAGCGAGTGTCGAGTGCTGAGCGATTGTGAGGAATGAGTAGCTGTGGGGTTGGAGTGATTGGGAGGACTGAGTGATGATTGCCCGAGGGGCAGTATATTATTTCATTATTGATGCACATTATGTCCTTGTTTTGAGAGCTGTTGAAAGATATTTTATCTGACTTTACTTGAACTTGACTTAAACAAACTGATTTGACTTGAACTCTAGATTAAAAGCATGCTTACACTTTACTGAATTTTATAAAATAAACTGTAATTGCATAGCTCGTCACTACTTCTCAGTTCCTTATTTATTTCTGTTACTTACTGAGTTGGTGTACTCACGTTACTCCCTGTGCCTCGTATGCAGATCCAGGAGTTGTTGGTTGCAGAGAGTGTTGATAGTCCTCGTAGCTGGTTATTGGGGATAGCGAGGTAGCTGCCCGGCGTTCGCAACCTTGCTTTCTTCTTCCCTATCTTTCCTTGAGTTGTATTTTGAATTTCAGACTATGTTAGTCTTGTTATTGTCGGACCAGTTATGTTAGATGATCGTGACTTAGTGACACCCCGATATTTGGGGCTTTCTTTCGACATTTCTATATTGAGTTCACCTCTTGTTTCTTTTTATTAAAATTCTATTATAAAAAGTCTTTTTGGCATATCTTTGAATTGATTATTGAAGTATTGTGAAAGTCAGTTGGCCTAGTACCATATGTAGGCGCCATCAGGACAGGTTTGAGCTTAGGGTCCTAACATGTTTCAAGTTTATTCACCGGTTTATTTAATCAAAAGAGGAATACTTTGGTGATTAACTTTGCATTATTTTGTTTGATTTAATTCATTTATTCTCTTAAATAATCGAAAGAGCTTGTTGAATTGTTGATTAAATCAAGTTAGGAGAATATTCGAGAGACATTTTCCTGAAGACCAATCCACTAACGCATGCTTGCATATTTTTATGTAACGACCCAACTGGTCGTTTTGAGTGTTTTCACTTCGCTCACCAGTTCTCGGGAAAGACTAGCCCCGTATGATGTATTATGACTTATGTAAATCGTTAGTTTTGGTTTTCAGGATAATCAGAATAGATTTGGAAGAACAATTCTCAGCTTGAAGCTTTAAATTTGAAAGGTGTGACTAGGTTTTGACTTTTTTGTATTTGACCTCGGATTAGATTTCTGATGGTTCCATTAGCTCCGTTGGGTGATTTTGGATTTTGGTGCGTGTTCGAAATGTGATTTGGAGGTCCGTGGTGGAATTAAGCTTGAATTGGCAAAATTGGAAATTTGGCGACTTTCGGTCGGCAGTAGAAATTTTGATATCGGAGTCGGAATGGAAATTCGGAAGTTGGGGTAGGTTCGTGGTATCATTTGTGACGTGTGTGCAAAATTTGAGGTCATTCGGACGAGGTTTGATAGGTTTCGGCATCGGTTGCGGAATTTGGAAATTTAGAAGTTCTTAGGCTTGAATCCGAGTGTAATTTGGTGTTTTGATGTTGTTTTGAGTGTTCCAAAGGTCCGCCTAAGTTCGTATGTTGATATATAACGTGTTGGTATGTTTGGTTGAGGTCCCAAGTGCTTCGGGATAATTTCGGATGGTTAAAGGAAAGTTTGGATGTGGAATAATGCAGCTGAAGCTGCTGCTTCTGATGTTTCCACACCTGCGGAGTGGGAACCGTAGCTGTGAGACCGCAGGTGCGCTCAAAGAACCGCAGATGCAGAAATGGAAGGCCGGGGCTTGATAGCATATGCGAAGGATTGGCCGCATCTACGAGGTCGCAGGTGCAATTTAGGGGCCGCAGATGTAGATATGGTGCAGTAAGTGAATTCCGCACCTGCGAGGGAAGTTCCGTAGGTGCGCTGCCGCAGAAGCGGAAATGCGACCGCAGGTGCGGTTTTGCAAGGCAGAAAACCCCAGCTCGAGGTTTTGTTCTTCATTTTTCGATTTTAGGCTTGAGGAACTCGGGAGAGAGGCGATTTTTTGAGGGATTTGAAGGAGCAATGTTGCGGTAAGTGATTCTAACCTATAATGGTTTCATTCGTCATTTAATTGGGAAGTTGAGCTAGAAATTTGAGAATTTAGGGCTTGAAAATTAGAGCGTATTTTGAGGATTTGAGTGACCAAATGAGGTCGGATTTGGATAAATTTTGTATGTATGGACTCGTGAGTGGATGGGCTTTCTAGTTTTGTGACTTTTGTCGGATTTTGAGACGTGGGCCCGGGGCTGGGTCTGAGAGGATTTCGGGATTTGTGCCTAATTTATAGTTTTTCTAGTGAAATCCATTCCATTAGCTTATATTGATGGTATTGTTATCGTAGTGAATAGATTAGGAGTGATTGGAGGCCGAATCGAGGGGCGAGAGCATCGCGGAGTAGGGATTTGACCGGTTTGAGGTAAGTAATGATTGTAAATCTAGTCCTGAGGGTATGAAACCCCGGATTTCACATCGTTTAACTACTTTGAGGTGATGCACATGCTAGGTGACGGGCGTGTGGGCGTGCACCGTTGGGGATTTTGACTTGGTCCGTCCCATAGCAACTATAAAGTTGCGTATTTGACTGAAACTATATGATATTTATGTGTTTTAGAAATAATTTCTATGAATTGGGCTGAATGCCATATTTGGGCCTTGTGCCAGAGCTGTTTGGGACCCTTAGGGGCCTTTTCTTATTATCCTCTGACGGTTTTGGTTGAAAATCTATACTCAAACATGCTATGTTTACTGATTTCATAACTCAGTCTTTAATACACTATTTTGATGCATGTAAAATGTTATTTGGGCTGAGCACCCTGATATTTACTGATAGCCCGAGGGGCTTGAGAGGTTTATGACTGAGTGAGGTCGAGGGCCTGTTCTTGTAAGGGTATTTATGGGATCGGGCTGCACTCCGCAGCATGTTGTTACTGATTCATGATTGAGTGAGGCCGAGTTCCTGATTATGAGATATTGAGACTATGGCACGTGAGTTGTCCGTGCAGCACGTGAGTCATCCGTGCGAATTCTGATATTGATATTATAGCACATGAGTTGTCCGTACAGCATGTGAGTTGTCCGTCCTGATTATAGCACTTGCTGTATGAGCCCCTTCGGAGTTTGCACACCAGTAAGCGCGGGTACCCTGAGTGAGTGATATGATGTTGTTGACCGAGGGTTCTTGTTTTATGTTGTGCCCGATGGGCTGTTTACAAGCGATCTTGAGGTATGCCCGAGGGGCTATATATGACTGACTGTGAGGTTTGCCTGAGGGGCTGTTCACAAGTGATGTTTTTCCCGATGGGCTATTTATGTTATCATCAATTTTACTCACTGTTTCATCAATTCGTTTGAAAACTGTTGAAAGATGTTTTAACGGGTTTTACTGAAACTGGATTTAGATGAGCTGAGCAGACTCAAAACCCTGATTTTAAAAGCATGTTGTATTCTACTGAGATTTTATGATATGAACTGCATATGTTTAATTGCTCGTCACTACTACTCAGTCTTTATTTACTTTTATTACTTACTGAGTTGGCGTACTCACATTACTCCCTGCACCTTGTGTGCAGATCCAGGGGTTGCTGGACGTGCTAGCGAGTGTTGATTTCATCCGTCGCGGATCTGGGAGTTATCAAGGTAGCTGCATGACGATCGCAGCCCTGCTCTTCTCCCTCCTATCTTCCTATAGATGTTATTAGTTGTTTTCCAGACTATATATGTCTTAGTATCATCGGACGGCCCTTGGTAGATGCTCATGACTAGTGACACCCCGATGTTGGGCTTTTCTTTCTGCACTTTGATATTCAGATTTATCTTATGAAGTTTTATTAATCAAATAGCTTGAAGAAATCTTTATTTTGAAATATCGGGTTGTTTTGATAAAAGAGTCGGCTTGCCTAGTTTCATGTTCGGCGCCATCACGACATGGTAGATTTGGTTCGTGGCAAGTTGGTATCAGAGCCTAGGTTACATAGGTCTCACGGGTCATGAGTAGGTTTAGTAGAGTCTTGCGGATCGGTACGGAGACGTCTGTACTTATCTTCGAGAGGCTGCAGAACCTTTACGAAATTCCACACTCTTGAATTCTTATCATGCGTCATTGATTCATCTTGAAGCGTAACTCCTTGAATTCCTTCCACGCATTCATGTGCGCGCATGAGCGCTCGATATCAGATGTGCATCGACGGCTTGTGATTCCCTGAACGAGGGGCGAGATGTGATTTCCGTGTATTGATGTTGGGCCAGTCTGGAGGACTTGAGGCCGGGTTTTTCTTGTAGCTTGGGCACTGAGGCGTTGATGGTGTGAGCACGTGCTTTTGGATTTATATATTCGGCAGTGTCCCTGTTAGTGGAAGTGATGGCTGGATGGCTACGTGATGAGTATGATGTGACTGCGGGATGTGTTCATATGATTTGGATGTGATGAGAAGGGTCTGCTTAAGGGTAGGAAGAACTATTTGGTGCTTGATTTCCATCTTGATTTGATGTATAGCTCCGAGTTATGGGTGTGTTGAAAGAACTTTCCATGTTGTTTAGTTGGGGAATGAAGTAGGTTTCATGTCGTGATGTGAAATCATACTCAGGAAGATTAAGTGATTGCATGGTGGTGATGACGGTGGAAGGGTATAGAGAGATGTTGGTTCAGGCGAAGTAGGTGGGTTATCTCCTGCGAAGTGTTCTGAGGTTCGTGTGATCCCTATGTTGTTTGTTGGGAGTCCTCTTTTACAAGAGAAATATACGTGTTGCAACTTGAGTTTGGATCACTTATGAGAGTGGGCTTGACTGTTACGAGGGTGAAGGCGAGATTTGCAGATGATTTGAAAAACTAGATGGTTTGTGTTGCATGGGCTTATGAAGGATTTAGTTGAATCTCACTATGGTATTATGGCACTAATAGAGTATGGGCATTGTGAGTTTTTGTGTATTTTGATCTATGGCTTTGAGCCAAGTGGGGGAGTCTGCTATTGATAAGATGATTGCACGGCTAAGTGTCGTATTAGTTTCAGTTGGAGGTATACTGGTGAATCGGTTATGACTTGCAGAGGTCGAGATCGAGGATGACTCGAGTAAAGGAAAATTTTGGATAAGGGTTGAGTTATGCTTTATGGGTATGTAAGAAACGTTGGATGAATTAGTTACTGTTGTAAGGGATGTAACGGGTATGGAGTAGGAAATCACTCGGCTGCTTAGAAGGATGGGTTATTTCCTTAAGTGTTGTTGTACTAATGGGGCACAGGTCGTTCGGTTCGTTTGATCAGTTTGATTGAAACCTGAGTAGAGTCGATGACTCTCGAGAATGGTTCTAATGGGTTCAAGATTTATATGTAAAAATTGGGGATCTTCAAGATATGTAGTTAGCTAGAAACCGAGGTTTACATTAGATGGTATCAAGAATTGTGGCATTTATATATCATTACGGATTCTACATATCAGTATTAGGAAGGTGAAGGTAATGGCTTTAGATTCGCAGGAAGCCTCTTCAGGGTAAGTATTTTGAATGGGGTCCTTTTGGGGATATTTAAGAGAGTATTCAGTGGCTTATGAGCCTTAGACGGTGTGGTTTTATGTTTGGGTCCCGTGTGGTGAGTCTGGGTTGAGGATTGCGGTACTATGGCGAGGAAAATTATCAATTTGAAGGTAATTCAGAAGGAACTTGGATAAATATGACAGCTTGGTAGTAGGTCGGATCGACATGGAAAGGGATATGATTAGTTCTTTGGGTGCTTATGAGGTAATGAGTTTCTACAGGTGCTTCGTAGCAATGCTCTTGGGTTTTTGGTGACCTGCGTAGCTTGGTTGAGTTAGAAGGGTTCAGTCCTGACGGTTTGGTTTTGTGAAAATGGGATTCGGAGAGTTCTTGATGGTTTCTACCACGGTTAGAGATGTATATTTTCTACTCGCTTGAGGAGCATGTGATGTACAGTGATTTTCTCCTAGATGGGATCAAATGGAAAGTTCCTGGCTAGTTGAGTACGTAGTTTCTTGTGAATCAGAATGGATTATGAAGTTCTCATATTTGTCATAGGATGGCATGGTATATGTGGTATGTTGTGTAGGGTTGAGAATTGCATATGTAAGGTCATGGTTCAGTTCTGAAAGGAAGGTCATAAATTCTTAGGCAGCATGGATAGTTTTAGATGACTAGGTAAATGATATTACTAATTGGTGTGGCTTGATGAGGGTATACATTTTAGAAAGGGGATGCGTTTGAGTTATGGATACTTCATTAGTATTGCGGCACTCTCTTGTTTGATCGACAGCTGGAGTTCAAATTTTGCTTTGTGGCACAGAAGAATTTTGGAAGTATTCCTCGTGGGCTGACTGCGTAATTAGAGGAGTGTGGACATCCAGGCCTGGAGTTGAGATCAGAGATGATGATGTGTATGTCCTATGGATTTGGAGACTGAGAGTTCTCATGAGTAGATTGTTCGTGGTTGTGGACTGTACAAATGTAGCCAAGGTTAGTCAGAGGTTAGTATGTGTTGTGATTCAGTCATTGTAGACTTTCGGAGGGTTATTTACCTATCATGGGGAACCAGAGTTGATTTGGGGTTCATTGGTAGACCCAATATGGATGTGTGTTCTGCACCGGGTCGGATTTGTTGACTCCGAATTGCTATTGTTGAGGGATGTGCCGTTCGAATGTTATTGAGCTTATTCGTGTTCCGGAGTGATCTATGAGTTACCCTTCTGTGTTACGAGGAGTTATGATTTGTTGGTTATATGCACACATGGTGCGGTTCTATTGGGATCTCATAGTGAAATTTGAGCGGGAAGAGAATTTGGTATTGCTCGGTGGATGGCGTATTGGTTATGTTCTTTCGGGTTTTGTGTGGTGTTATGTCATTTTCTTCTCCGTGGTTATGGTAATGCACTATAGGTCCTTGATGTTGAATTCCGAATGGTTATGGATTTTGAGCAGGGTGGCTCGAGGTATATAATGCAGACCAACGTTTGGATGGGGTCACGCGTTGTAGTGGAGTTATGTGGAGGTATGATCCTTCGGGTTAGATCCGTGTGTTCTGGTTCTACCGTATGTGATGGGTTCTTAACATCGTGTTGTGGTGGTACTGGTGAGCTTGCGGTACAACTCTCTCATTTGAGTCAATTTCCATGATTTGAGTACATTTGGACTATTGCTTATTGGTTCACGGGTTGCACGGGTTGTGGCTTTAGATTGTATCGATATGTCATGTCACTAGAGTAGTCGTGTTGGATGAGAGAAGGTCATTAGGATCTAGAATGAATACTATCGGATTCGATTTCAGCATGTTGGAGGGATAATATCGAAATTCGGCTTAGAAATTTACTAAAGTCCTTGCCGAAGGAGAGCAAACTCCATGACTGGTTGATCAGAGGAACGGTTATGATTTCTGCGTGTTTCTTTCATCATTGCCAGTATACGAAAGTGTTGGAACGAGGCTTATTTTTATAAGAGGTTATTACCAGCGTCTGGTTGTGTTGGGAAGTTGCTGTGATTGGAAATCATCGCTGTGAGTGTTTGAGTTATGTGGTATATCATGTGATTTCATCTTGTGTCATGGCTGACTGGATACAGCTAGTTCAGACTTATAAAATGTGTGGATGCGAGATTCTGATCTTATAGAAAATTTCGGATGTTGAAATTGGATTCTAAGGCTCATGGGCAAGGTTGGATTAAGAAATATCAGTCATGTTGTGTTAACAGACCTATATGGGATAGGGTGACGTGGGATCACCCCCGGGTATGTGCATAGTGAGATTATACAGCGATTTGCTGGCTTCTAGAACAACTATGGACACGTTCGAAGACGAACGTATTTTTAAGTGGGGGAGAATCTAACAACCTGACCGGTCGTTTTGATTATTTGCACTTTTCTCACAAGTTCTCGGGCATGACTAGCCTCGTATGATGTATTATGACTTATGTAAATCGTTAGCTTTGGTTTTCAGGATAATCAGAATAGATTTGGAAGAACAATTCTCAGCTTGAAGCTTTAAATTTGAAAGGTGTGACCAAGTTTTGACTGTTTAGTATTTGACCTCGGACTGGATTTATGATGGTTCCGTTAGCTCCGTTTGGTGATTCTGGATTTGGGAGCGCGTCCGGAATGTGATTTGGAGATCCATGGTGGAATTAGGCTTGAATTAGCGAAATTGAAAATTTGGCGATTTTCGATCGACGGCAGAAATTTTGATATCGGAGTCAGAATGGAATTTGGGAGTTGGGGTAGGTTTGTGGTATCATTTGTGACGTGTGTGCAAAATTTGAGGTCATTCGGACGAGGTTTGATAGGTTTTATCATCGGTTGCGGAATTTGGAAATTTAGAAGTTCTTAGGCTTGAATCCGAGTGTAATTTGGTGTTTTGATGTTGTTTTGAGTGTTCCGATGGCACGTCTAAGTTCATATGTTGATATATGACGTGCTGGTATGTTTCGTCAAGGTCCCAAGGGCCTCGGGATGATTTCGGATGGTTAACGGAGAGTTTGGATGTGGAATAATGCAGCTGAAGCTGCTGCTTCTGATGTTTCCGCACCTGCGGAGTGGGAACTACAGGTGCGAGGCTGCAGGTGCGCTCAGAGAACCGCAGATGCGGAAATGGAAGGCCAGGACTTGACAGCATATGCGAAGGATTAGCCGCATCTACGAGGTCGCAGGTGCGATTTAGGGGTCGCAGATGCAGATATGGTGCAGTAAGTGAGTTTCGCACCTGCGTGGGAAGTTCTGCAGGTGCGCTGCCGCAGAAGCGGAAATGCGACCGAAGGTGCGGTTTCGCTGGGCAGAAAACCCTAGCTCAAGGTTTTGTTCTTTATTTTTCAATTTTGGGCTTGAGGAACTCAAGAGAGAGGCAATTTTTCGAGGGATTTGAAGGAGCAACGTTGAGGTAAGTGATTCTAACCTATAATGGTTTAAATTTCCTAAATCTATTATTTTATTCATCATCTAATTGAGAAGCTGAGCTAGAAATTTGGGAATTTAGGGCTTGAAAATTGGAGATCGGATTTTGAGGATTTGAGTGACCAAATGAGGTCGGATTTTGATAAATTTTGTATGTATGGACTCATGAGTGGATGGGCTTTCTTGTTTTGTGCTTTTATCGGATTCCGAGACGTGGGCCCGGGGCCGGGTCTGAGAGGATTTCAGGATTTGTGCCTAATTTGATAGTTTTTCTTGTGAAATTCATTCCATTAGTGTATATTAACGGTATTGTTATGGTTGTGAATAGACTCGGAGCGATTGGAGGCCGAGTTGAGGGGCAAGAGCATTGCGAAGTAGGGATTTGACCGGTTTGAGGTAAGTAATGATTGTAAATCTAGTCCTGAGGGTATGAAACCCCGAATTTCACATCGTTTTACTTTGAGGGGACGCACATGCTAGGTGACGGGCGTGTCGGCGTGCACCGTTGGGGATTGTGACTTGGTCCGTCCTGCAGCAACTATAAAGTTGCATATTTCACTGAAACTACATGATATTTATGTGTTTTAGAAAGAATATCTATGAATTGAGTTGAATGCCATATTTGGGCTTTGTGCCAGAGCTGTTTGGGACCCTTAGGGGCCTTTTCTTATTATCCTCTCACGGTTTTGGTTGAAAATCTATACTCAGTCATGCTATGTTTACTGATTTCATGACTCGGTCTTTATTACACTAACTTGATGCATATAAAATGTTATTCTGGGCTGAGCACCCTGATTTTTACTGATAGCCCGAGGGGCTTGAGAGGTTTGTTATTGAGTGAGGCCGCGGGCCTGTTCTTGTAAGGGTATTTATGGGATCGGACTGCACGCCACAGCATGTTGTTACTGATTCATGACTGAGTGAGGCCGAGTTCCTAATTGTGAGATATTGAGACTATGGCACGTGAGTTGTCCGTGCAGCACGTGAGTCGTCCGTGCAGATTCTGATATTGATGTTATAGCACGTGAGTTATCCGTGCAGCACGTGAGTTGTCCGTGCAGCACGTGAGTTGTCCGTGCGGATTATAGCGCTTGGGATGTAGGAGCCCCTATGGAGTCCGCACACCCTAGTGAGCGCGGGTACCCTGAGTGAGTGATATGATGTTGTTGCCCGAGGGGATGTTCTTGATTCATGTTGTACCCAAGGGGCTGTTTATGAGTGACTTTGAGGTTTGCCCGAGGGGCTGTTTATGATTCATGTTTGCCCGAGGGGCTGCGTATGTTATCATCATGTTTACTCACTGCTTCATCACTTCGTTTGAAAGCTGTTGAAAGATATTTTAAACGGTTTTACTGAAACTGGATTTAAATGAGTTGAGCAGATTCAAAACCCTGATTTTAAAATCCTGTTGAATTCTACTGAGACTTCATGATATGAACTGCATATGTTTTATTGCTCCTGGCTACTGCTCAGTCTTTATTTACTTTTATTACTTATTGAGTTGGCGTACTCACATTACTCCCTGCACCTTGTGTGCAGATCCAGGGGTTGCTGGACGTGCTAGCGAGTGTTGATTTCATCCGCGGATCTGGGAGTTAGCAAGGTAGCTACATGGCGATCGCAGCCCCGCTCTTCTCCCTCCTATCTTCCTATAGATGTTATTAGTTGTTTGCCAGACTGTATATGTCTTAGTATCAGACCGTCCTTGGTAGATGCTCATGACTAGTGACACCCCCGATGTCGGGCTTTTCTTTCCACACTTTGTTATTCAGATTTATCTTATGAAGTTTTATTAATCAAGTAGCTTGAAGAAATCTTTATTTTGAAATATTGGGTTGTATTGGTAGAAGATTCGGCTTGCCTAGTTCCACGTTAGGCGCCATCACGACATGGTAGATTTGGGTCGTGACATTTCACAGTGTTTATTATAGTTTTCCTCGTAGTGTTAAGATTTAATCAAGAGAGGAATCTTGACTACACGTTTGAACTAATCATCAAGTGACTTCGTGAGAATCATTAGAACATTAGAGTGAATTGAACTAGAGTTGGGTCCCAAATAGCTATCTTGCGCCTATCCTGTCTTAACCCTTACTTCTCACATTGATAACAACCTAATTCTGCTAGTTTTTAGTTCTTCGCGATCAATTGTCAATTGTTTCACTTTTGGTAGTTAATCATACTCATTCCAAATCAAAGTGTTGAACACCCTGAATAGCATGTAAGCCAAATAAATTATTTTAACATTGTTTAAATTCAATCCTTGTGGAGACAATATTTTACTATACTATCTTTGACTAGCGAGCAATAATTTTATGTTATGTTTTGCGCGCATCATGATTTCTCTAATTTTTTCTCTTTGTGTGTCGCATTCAGATTTTTAAGTATGTAGTTGTTTATAAGTTTTCATCTAATACTTATATTTCATTATTTCAGCCTAGTGATACAGATCGACAGTGAGCCTATTTCACTTGTTGATATACATCACCAAGCAAATACAAACTAGTATTTTTTCATATTTAGTTATGGTGAAACTACTTTAGATTTATGTGAAGTTAAAGTTGAAATTTTGAATTTATCGAACATAGTTTTTATTACGTTAGTCTGACATGATTTTGAATTTGTGTTGTTTCGTATTATGGGATTTTTTAAGTGAATTTAGTTCATGTTTTGGGGGGTGTTTAGAAAAAATAGTTTTACTATAAATATATAGGATTGAGGTAATGTGAATATTTTAATTTTTTTTTTAAAATTGAAGATATTTTTTGTCGGTTTTAAACATCACAAATAGAATTATGTAAAACTATATTACGGGATTAAAAATCTTCACAAATTGAAAATTTAAATATCTATAATCAGATTAAGTAGGTTCTAAATTGTCATAAATTAACGTTAAAACCCGTCAGAAATTAAACAAATTATGATGTGACGGTTATGTTTAAAACCCGCCGGCGTTTTTCAAAACCACCACAACTGACACAAATTGAGCCTTTTTTGTGATGAATATTCGAGTTTTTGGTGACAACGGTCTTATAGGGACTACAATGTTCCATATCTTTTTTGTTGCATAGTGTGTTTTGCATTGTAAAGCGACCAAAACTTAGGCTTTCCAATCACGTTACAAAGGAGCGTATATCTGACCTTTCAAAAATCAAAACTAAGCGATTTCTTAGTGCATCATTAATTTTTCAGCAAGTTAACTTGATTATTTGGATCATCAACCGCTTAGATGGTGTTTTTATCTTCATTGGAAGAGAACCTTTTTCCTATCTGATAATGAAAATTCAGATCTTCTAGTTACTTTTTGGAGATGTTGTAATGAAGTATGTAAAAATCCAATTAACACATGGTCATAAAATTTTTAGACAGATAAATTACAAATTATTTTTTTTATTTATAAATTTTTCCAGCATATTCTAGGGGTGTTGTATTAATCAAAAACACAATTTTATTATTACAACACAAGGGTAGAGCGTACCCTTCAAAAGATCAGGCATAGGCAATTATAAATAGGTCACCCGCCTCCAAATACAAAAGAGCCTAGCTAAAAATTGGCCTTATCATATTGTTCCTTATGCTCGGCATTTGGTTTTTATCCAGCTTGAAGGGGCCCTTAGCTTCCCAGGTAGTTGGTCGTTAGAGTAGAAAAAAGTAGCTTGTTGAGATTTTGCTGCCATTTTAGCTAAGCAATCTGCAAGTTGATTCGCCTCTCCGTAAGAGTGCATAATCTGGATTTCTGAGGTGTTTAAGATGTCTCCAATATTGTCTGTGATCTGACTCAGCCTGTAGTTAGTTGTATTCTCCTTATGGAGGATATATACTCAGCCTGTAGTTAGTTGTATTCTCCTTATGGAGGATATATACAATGTAAAGAGATTCCAACTCTAGGGTGGCTTCTATGAAGCCATTATGCACACACCAATTAATACCAGTCCATGTCGCATGTGCTTCAACAAGGTTGTGATTTCGCAACTTAAGGGTATAGAGAAAGCCATGATGATGTCTCTATTCTCATCTCTAAGAGATCCTCCTAGCCTTGCCTTTCTTTAAACTTGGAGATAGCTTCCATCGGTGTTGATCTTGAAATTGCCCCTATCTGGTTTACTCAAATGAACCACAATGCGTTTGTGAATAGCTTATAATCTTGTCAAGATGTCACAGAAGCTATTCCAAGGCATTCTGAGATTGCATTTAGGATATGCCTTATTGATTGCTGCTTCAACACTCTAAGAGATTTGATGGTTCAATCTATACGTGTTGAACATTTTTTTTATCTTCATACCTGCAAGCACGGAATTCCTTCCACAAGAACCAGCAGATGATAATAAGAGTTATATCTAGCACTAATCTATGTACATCATTGACAGCCTTAGTATTCCACCAGATGTTCAGCATATATCTAATGGGGTGGGGGTGATAGGCTATACAAAGAGCATTTCCAAATGGATTCCAAGTATAACTAGCAGCTTGTCCCTCTATGAATGCATGATTCATGCTATCAGTAGAAGGAGTTACACAACAATAACATTTAGAAACTATTTGTTTTCCAAACTTAGTAATCACCTCATCAAAAGGTAGTTTACCTTTCCATAATCTCCAAACCAAGAAAGAAATTTTAAAAGGGATATTAGAGTTACACACCTTGTTGATGAATTGCACTTTAGGTCTAGACTTCCTTACCAGGTTACAAGCACTTTTGTTAGAGTATTTGCCACTATCAGAAAGCTCCCAGAAAACTTTATCATCAATGTCTTGATTGTCAATGACAATGGAGCTGATGTGAAGGACCATTTGATCTGGTAAGATGTCCTTCAGTTTACAAATGTTCTGGTAACCATTTGTAATGAACTCCCCAACCAAGGTCCTAGCGCTCTTGCTAGTAGGAACCAAGGCTGCCATAGGGCCATTTAAGGACTAATTATCCCACAAAAAATTACTAGACCTAGAATTCACCTGCCAAACTATATGCTACTTTGCAATATCCCTCACCTTGAGGACATGACTCCAAGCATGAGAGTTACCTGGAGCCAGTTTCTTAGAGGCTAAGTGGGCCCTTATATAATATTTGTTCTTGATGTATGTAGCCAAAGAGATGATGTGGACTTTATTATCGACCACCTTTTCATGGCTAACATGTCACTTATGTCCTCCAATCTCCTGATACCAATGACCCCTTCCTCTATTGGAAGAGCAAGGTTGTTTCAGGAACTCCAATGGTATCTTTTATGATCAACAGAGTTGCCCCAAAATAATTGGCAAAATGCTTTTCAATTAATCTAAAACACCTTTAGGAGGGAGAAATAGTAGACAATGTATAAACATGAATGGATTGGAGCACACTTTTAATCAAAACAACTTTGCCGCCATGAGATAGAAATTTACCCTGCCAGCCATTGAGCCTTTTAACAGTTTTACTAAGCATATTGTCAAAATATTCAATCTTTTTCCTCCCTACATAAAGAGGGCATCCCAGATAGTTAAACGAAAAACAGTTATCCATAAAATCAGAGCAATTTCTAATCCTGTTGATTCTGATAGCAACAGTGTTAGGGGCAGTTAAGAAAAAACTTTTATCTCTATTACTAGTTGACCAAAACTCCTCTCATATCTACAGATTGTTTTCGTGACCAATTTTAACAGAGGTAGAATCACCACTATAAAAAATAACTATACATCAGCATAGGCTAAATGGTTAGCCTTTGGGACATTAGCAGGCATAGAGAAAGAGGTGTAGTTAGGATTTCTATACAAATAATTAAGAGATCTAGACAAGACCTCAGCAGCTATTATGAATAAAGAGGGAGACAAAGATACCCTTGTTTGAGCCCTCGAGGGGGTGAGAAGAAACCCTGTCTAGTACCATTCACAATGACAGAGTACCACACATTAGAGATTAGATTTTGGATCATAATAATCCAACTATCAGAGAAACCAAACTTCCTTAAAAATACATATATGAAATTCCAGGACATTCTATCATATGGTTTAGCCATATCAAGCTTAATCACCACATTACCACCTTTGTTAATATGTGTAATATTATGAATTATTTCTTGAGCAAGCAAGATATTCTCAAAAATTAACCTATCACTACTAGAAAACTGCTTAAAACCTTTAAGAAATACCGACCGAGATCAGTCGGACACCTGGAAAAACCAATCTATTTTCGACCGACTTTAATCCGTCGAAATTAGGCTGGTCAGTAATAAATAGTCATCAAAGTCGGTCGCAATTTCTGACCGAGTTCGGTCAGTCAATTAAATTTCATAAACAATCCAAAAAGAAAAAATCTACCGAAAAAACCGACAGAAGTCGGTCGGTATTTTTAATTATGCAATTAAAAAATACATCATCTAGGAATCAAACCAGGGTATGTACTATGGCAGGATACTATTCTACCACTAGACCATTGGTACATTTTGGTTTAAGACCTTCTTTTATTTTATTTGTACTCTTTGATTGCATTTTCAAAATAACCCACCGATTTCGGTCGGTTTTATTAAAAATATAAAATTACCAAACAAAGTTGGTCGGTTTTTTAAAATGAATGACTGAAAGCCGACCGATTTCGGTCAGTTTTTTTAATATTAATTTTAATTTATTTTATATAAAAAAAACTAATCGATTTCGGTCGGTTTCTTAAAAAATAAATTTCGCGGGACGCTAAAATGGTTTTTCGCTTTTTTCGCTAAAAAAAACCCAACCAAAGTTGGTCGGTTTCGTAAAATAAAATATTTTAAGACCGACTTTAGTCGATTTTTCGGTCGGTTGGCCGCAGTCGGTTTTGACCGAATTTATAATAGTGTATATCCTTTACAAAACCACTTTGATTAAATAAAACTAATTTGTGCATAAGAGTATTAACTCTAATAGAAATGATTTTAGAAATAATCTATTGGTCTAAAGTCAACAAATGTAGCAGGATTATCAACTTTAGGAATTAAAATCAAACATGTATGAGAGTAGATTTTAGTCAAACCTTTTCCCCTGAAGAATTCCATCACAAAGGCAGTTACCTCCTTATGGATGATGTCCCAGCAACTCAAAAAAAAGCTACCATTGAAGCCATTCGGACCTGCAGTACTATGTGCACTCAGGCTAAGAATAACATCCTTGATTTCTTTATCATCTGGAATTCTTCCCAGCATAGCATTGTCTTTCCCAGAGATACAAAGTAGGGTGCAATCCAGAGTAGAAAGATTGATAATCGGAGGAGTAAGGTTGAATAAGGATTGAAAATATTTAACAACTTTTCTAGTTATCTTCTCATCTCCCTTGATCTATTTACCATTGTTGTTTTTGATTCTATTAATCTGTTGTATTCTTCTTCTTTCCCTTAGAATGGAGTGGAATATTTAGTATTGTTATCCCCCCTCTTCAAATTATTTTGCCTGAGATTTTTGCTTGAGCACAGAGCCTTGAAGACTAAGCCATCTGATATACTGAGCATGAGCTTTGTTGACATCCTCTCTACTCTTTTCAGCGTTATTCTCAATGTCGATGTCCTCCAAATCTTGGAGTCTTTCTTTCCAGCTAGTGATTCCTTCATTAATATCCCCAATATCATTCCTGGATGAGTGACTCAATCTCTTACTGAGTGCCTTGAGCTTGGATTGAAGGATCCATATAGGATTACCTACCACATTCATACCCAAAACTTCCTTGACAATGTCAAAGAAACCTTCTTGGTTCACCCAACAGTTCAGAAATCTGAAGTACTTAATATGATGATGGTTTCCATTCAGATTCTTCATAAGTAGAGGCTTATGATGAGAACCAGTCCTAGTTAGGTGCCTAATGGAGCACCTTTGAAAAATTTGATCCCACAAGTCATTAATTAAATAGAACTCTGTCTAGCCTTTTCCAGATTCTTTACATGGCCTTCTGTTATTACACCAAGTATAGTTAGAATCACTATACCCAACATTAGTAACCCCACAATTGTCCATACAGGTTTGAAAATCAAAACTTCTATGCATTCTGCGTGGCATACCCCTAGTTTTTCATTAGGATCCAAGATAACATTAAAATCACCCCCAGTGCACCAAGGGACATCCACAACCAGATTGTCCTATTTTGGAGCAGACCAAAGGTCCTTTCTATCATAAGACATGCATTTAGCATATACAATAGTAATGCAAGTGTCTTGCTTGCTAGCTTTATACATTTTGATAGTAATATGATCACGGTCAGTAATGATCTTAGTAGAGTTGTAAGCATTCCAAAAATACCAAATTTGACCATTCTGTTGAAACAACAATGTTGGTATCCAAGGAACTTTATGTAGCCATCCACCTTTTCCTTAGTACTAAAAGGTTCAAAGATGGCCACAAATTGAGTAATTTTAAGGTCGATCAATTTCTTCAGCCTGTGAATGACTTTTTTGGATCTAACCTCTCTAATATTCCAGAAAAGAGAACTAATCATCATAACATTTAGGGGTGGTATCATCCTTTCGGCTCCTTCTCATAGAAGGTTGAGTTTTGTTTCTGTACCTTTTGCCACTTTTCCTGATTTCACTTCTTCCTCTTTTTGTCATATGTTGATGTTCTTCATTTTGATTTTGAGATTCAATCTCCTCATTTCTTACCTCATTTTGATTGTAAGTATGTTCGACCATCTAAAGATTGTTACTATAGTCTTCTACCAGCTTAGAGTTGTCTTCATTCTCCTTCCTCCCGTATAGGTCCACAACCAACTGCAATCCAGGCTGATTCCTTATTTCAGTAGGAACAATTGATGAGTTTGAATCACAACAGTATTGTTCAAGATTGTGTTTCTCCTCGATCTTGCCCTCCTAATTGATATCCTGCCTGGGGTTATTCTATTATGGCTGCTCCTCGTCTGTATTAGGATCCTCCTCATTGGTTATGCTATCATTATTATTGAGATCAATGTCATTTCCTTGATCAAGGTGTTGGACTCTGCCGTAATTAACATGGCTAAAAATACTCTCCTCTATAGCATGCTTAGAGTGTTCATTCTGCTTGGCATAGGCAGTTGTTTCTTTCCTTTTGCTACTGCTCTGAACAGGTTTGAAGAGCACTTTGCTTTTCTTTTTTGGGCATCTTTTTAGTCTTCTTCTTCTTCTTATTGTTTTTCTTCTTGCTAACCTTCAAATCATTGGTATTAACTGTTTTTGTTTCCTCCCTATTCTCATTTTGCTGATTCTGATCACTCTCCAAGCTTGGAGAGTTTTGTTCCTCCCTATTATCATTGGCAGCTTCTTTGCTTGCTTCTATCCCACTGTCTTATTGTGTTTCCTTATCCAGCTCCATTTGATCACCTTCCTCCTTGTGTTCTTTTTTTTTTCTTTTCAAGAACCCTGCAATTGGTCATATAATGGCCTATCAATCTACAATGCTTATAGTATTTAGGAACTCCTTCATACTCCAATTTTTTAGTATAACCCTTGAGTGGAGATTCTTCATATTTTTAACCAACAAAAACACTCTGTGTCAGAGGTTTAAGTAGATCAACTTCGATTCAAATTTTGTCCATACTTGATCTTGTTCTCCCCATCGTAGCAGCATCCAAGGCTAATGGAGTACCAACATAGCTCAATAATTGCTTTATGTAGTGCCAATCATGCATATGGAAGGGCAAACCTGGCAGGAGCACCCATGCAGGAGCAACAGGTAAATCCTCATCTGGTTTGAAGTTCGGAGACCATTTTTGCAACCACATCTGCATCCCGTCGATTTCAATAACCCATCGGAACCAAACAGTTTTCCAATCATCCTCATTAAACAGATCAATAAAAATATTGCGGTATCAAAAACCCCCAATTCTAACTGACCCCTTCAGAGCGATAATTTCTTTGAATCTAGACCTAATTCGGTCAATTTCGGGGCAAGGTTTAAGAAGCCTTCCCACAATAGTGAACTTACATGATTCAGCCATGACACCATAGTAATCTGAAGCTTTGAAAATAACAACAGGCATACCGTTGTGGGTTGTCTGTCTTGCTATAACTTTCCCTTTGTCTTGGCGAATGGTATTCGGAGAAGAACTTGACGAAGATGTAATCATGTTAGCATATGATGTTTCCCAAGAAAATTCTCATTCGTGTAAGTAGTCTCACCCTTAGGTTGATTTTGTTCACCCAGACCCGCCGCTCGGAGGCCTCCCGGCAGCTCCATCTGGTGGTGCGTGGTCAGGACGCACATCAAAAAGAGCCGTTAGAGAGACGTTGTAGAGAGTTTTTTTTAAGAGAGAGAATTTTTTTCCGACTAACCTCAGTTTTTGTAACAGAGGATAATACAAATTATTCACTATGTAACTTTTGTATCATACTAAATTGTTACTCCCTAATACATATTTTCAAGAATTATTATTGATTATTTAATTAAATAAATGAACGTTAAATTGTTAGCTAATTAGTTATTGGTAATAAAATTTTAAAAACAGATTTAAATTATCAACAAAAATTATTTTCAAGGTTAAGTGAAACTGTTTGATGTTAATCATTAAGACTCTCAATACATCCTAGAAGCGAAATGTAGGTCATCTCTATTTACCAAACAAAAAGGTATCGATGAGCCAAAAAGGATCCGCACTTCTTACGCATATGAAAATTTTGTTATTACACTGTATTTGTAAAATAAATTCTGAAAATATAAATGAATATAAACAGTAATGAATATAAACAGAAATGACATAAACTAATTCGAGCCCACTGAATTCACAGTGTTTCCTTAAGGAATTTAATCCCCTCCTAGTACCCAAGGTTATGGATTATTTCCTCCCAGGATAGAACGAATTACACACTGGTGTAGTGGTACTTCAAACCCCAGTGTTTCAGCGAACACAAAGTTCGGTAGCAAATCACACTTACTTTTTGCTTTGTTTTGATGCTAAAAGTATGCAGAAGAAGGAGAGGAAACTCAGAAAATTGTAGTTAAAATTCTGAGCAGAATAGTGTTGTATTTATAGCCAAAGTTGGGTCTCTTCAGAATGGTTGTTTATGCAAAACGCCCACAACATAAATGTCATTACATAAATGGCCATTTACTCAATAATAAAGAGGGAAAATAAAGAGGGAAAATTGAAGAGGGTAGTTACTTTTCTGTTACCAAAACAGAAAAACGGATTGGATTTAATATTAATATATTTAATAACATTTCTGTTAATATTTTACTATTAACAAATAAATTTGGTCCAAAAAGTTAATCAATCAATCATTTGACCGAAGCCGAAGCCGAAGCCGAAGCCGAACCGAGCGATGACGACGGCGCGAGGCTTGCCTTCTTCTCAACTCTTTAAGAGCTAGAAGAAGAGCAATTGCTTATATACCCATAAAAAACCTCTTCCTCTTCCAATATGGGACAATGCCCATTTGCCAAGGGAGGGGGAACTTAAAATTTCACTCAAAAATTTCATTTCCCTCCATTTCCCATTCACCCTCTTTTAAGTATTTAATATATTAATTAAATACCTTAAAAACCCAACAAATTTAAATATCTATAGTGTTCAAATCAAGATGGTTTGATTTTGAAGCTACACACGACCAGTAAACCTTGGCAAATTATTATTAGTTATTTTAGTACTTAAAGAGTTCCGTGTTGAGGGGCTTTTCCTTTCTGCGTTTTTACTACTGTTTGATGGCTTGTAAGTGCAGTGAATCAGTGTCAATGTTGGTCAAAGAGCATAAACTCCCAGCTTTCATCCTTATTTCGTGGAAGGAACTGCATGTTAATAAGTGTTCATTTCTCTAAAAGGCTTCAAACTAGACATGGTTTTTGCGTGTACACTAGAAATTATGAAAAAGATATGCTCTTGACGAACATTGCCCATGTTCTAGACCCTCTTTCTCTTCTGGCCCGAAGCAGATTCAAGATTTAAGTTCTAAGAGTTCCCCGATACAACCTGCATGCACAAATGATAGTTGCTTAGAAATTGAAAGAAAACCAATCCAAGGTTTTACCAATGAACCCATTATATTAAAAAAAAATTTACTATTTCTTGAATTTTAATGAATTTTTATACCAAAAATTATACTCTCGCGTAGAAAGTACAAAATTCAGATAAATCCGATAGGAATCCACTTGTGCTTGTATCCTATAGTAAGACAAGTGAAGTGAACATTCACAATCCGCAAAACAAAAATGAATGGAACATAAGGCCGGCGGCTTAGTTTATCTATGCCTAACCAACTTCCACGAGGATATTACTTAGACACTTAGTAGAAAACACAAGCAAAATATTCCTTATCGTTTTAGAATTCCAAACCATTGTATCTGACTAGCCTAACTAATTTAATTTGACCTTCTTCCCTCGCACTATTTTTTATTTCCTATAAATTCCTCTATTCTCCTTTCACTCTTCTTCATTAATGCACAACTTCTATTTTCTTGCTTTCAATATCAGTGATCTCCATATCTCTCCGGAACTTAACATTGATGTAACAATATAATGGCTAGATATGTCAAGTGTTTCATTATTTTACTAGTCTGTTGTGCACACAGTTATGAAGCAAGAAAAGTACTCTTGAACAACATGGAAAAGGAGAAGACTGATCCTGATCATCCTTCTCAAGAAGCCAATCTGCTACTAAATGCCCTTCCCCAAGGCAATGTTCTGCCTTCTAAGTTTCCAAGAAATGGTTTTTTTAACAAGAAGAATCAATATGTTAGAGGTCATGTTGATCGTAATTTGGGGTCAGTTCCTAGTCCTGGAATTGGCCATTAAGTGATTATTCAGTGGGGAGCAAGACATATAATATGTAGAGTATATATTCCATCTTAATAAGTTATTATACACGTGTTGCTACATGTTTATTATCTAGAAGAAGACAGATTATTGATATCAGGTCTCCGCGGAATGATGTAGTACTTTAACTGTTGACAATATTGGGCCTCAGCCACCATAACATTTGATGTTGTAGACATACCCGGCCCAATTGTATTAAGTGGCCCAGCTGTATTTTCATTTCTGGTGTATTAGATCTATGTAACTAAAAGCTTCTTATAATGAAACCAAGGGAATTCATGTTCCTCTTTAGATATTTTCACATGTCTCTCTTTTCTCTGTTTCTCTCAAATTAGGGTTTTATTCTTCTCATTTCTCTCATGATTATGGGTTAATCTGTCCCCACATTAACATTAACCTGGCAATTGCCATTTATATGATCATTTTCATGAATGTGTTTGTAATTATTCAAGTCGTATTAAATGGTACGAGATTCTTTGAATAAAGACAGCATCAATGCTACTGCTATAGCATGGTTTGTATATTCGATCTATTAGATTACATTGTTAGATCTTAATTTGTGCTGGGTGTCATTTTCGTTGTAAAGCAAGGGCCAAAATATAGTCTTCCCATTTGCATGGGGTCGAATTTGACCGACCACGTCCCTAAGCCAGCACGACCGACCGCTTAACATGTAAGAGTCCTACAGAAGGACGCCTTAGGGATAATAAGAGGGACGACTTCATAGTCACGTCGGCCCCTCTATAGCATGTACTTTATTTTTGTCTTTTAATATTTAAAGAAGGACCCCCTACTATATAAAGGGGGTCTGAGCTTTGTAAAGGGGGGATTCAATTGTTTTTGGAAAGGAAAAACTCTCTCTCTCTCATCTCTCTAAAATTATCTCTCTCTCTCATCTCTCTAAGATTATCGCTACCTCTCTCTCTCTCTCATATATATATTATTGTCATAAGAGCTGATTATCAAGATCATCCTAGGGTTTATTATTCTCGATTACGATTTACCCCTTCATCTATATTGATTGATTTGCTTAAAAGTGTAACAACTTTTGAGTCAAACAATTTGGCGCTCTCTGTGGGAACTTCGGTAGTCGAAATCATAGTTCACACCTGGGATATCAAAAACAACAATCACTGTCCTTCAGACTCCATAGAAATTAACAATGACGGGGAAAGAAGCAAGGTTGAAGATGATAGCAGATGTCTCGAACAACCTCATAGACTCCCTCAACGAAGCCGGTAGAGAAAATACCACGAATGTAACACCTAGTAATGTACCAGAGGGGGAGATCTCACCCTCTTCACTCGAAGATCTAACGATTTTGCATGAAAGGGGGGCTTCTACATCTGCAGCAAAGGAAACACCCCCAGTAGTCAAAAAGCTACTAGAGGAATGGCTGACGAGCGCTCTGAGCAACATGCTCGAGAAACCACCTAAGGGAAATATCAAAGACTCGTCAATGGCAGAAATCGCTGCTGCCGCGGGTGAACCCAGTGTTGTACGAACAAGTAACGCCCACACCGATACCAACGCAAGTGATGGTGCACTCGCGACCATCCTTAATAAAATGGAGGAAATGGAGAACGAGAATAAAGCGCTCCGTGATCAAATGAAGGAGCACCAGGAAAGGGTAGACAAGATACCTGGTGCCCCTAAGCTATTGCCGAAACGCGATGTGGGAAGGTTCGTCGAGCAACTGTATAGTGAGGAAGCTGCTCCTCATCCAATCCCTAAAACCTTCAAGATGCCACCGTACTTGAAAATATATAACGGAACCACGGATCCGGAAGACCATCTGATCCATTACGTAACCGCTGTAAAAGGCAATGACCTATCGAAAGAACAGGTGCCCTCCGTGTTGCTGAAAAAGTTTGGTGAAACTTTGACAGGAGGGGCGTTAACGTGGTACTCTCAGCTACCAGCTAGATCGATATCAACGTTTGAAGAGATGGCGGACAAATTCGCCACCGCTCATGCAGGAGCAAAGAAGGCCGAAGCTAGGGTCAATGATATCTTCGCCATCAGGCAAACAACAGGTGAAGGACTCAAGGACTTCCTGGCCCGATTCAACAGGGTAAGAATGGGACTGCCAAACGTATCAGAAGGAATGGCGGTCGCAGCTTTCCAAAATGGGTTGAACAGAGACGGACCAAAAACAACCAAGAGGCTACTCAACCGACTCATGAAGTATCCCCCCACCACGTGGGAAGAGATTCATAATGCCTACTACGCCGAAGTAAGAGCGGATGAAGACGATCTTAATGGTCCAACCCAACGACTAACGTCAGTACAATCAGAGGTAAGGAGGGATCGACGCAACGATGGGCGACGGGAACAACTCCCACGCTTCAACAGAGAAAGGCATCAGCCCTACGTTAGAACTCCCAATCCACCTCCTCCAAGGCATCCAGACGCCGTGCAGCAACATGCCGCCCCACTTCAGAATGAAAGAGGTATGCCCCCATTATTATCTGCTCGTAACTTTTGCGTCTCCCCTTCAGAAATAGTGTACGCACTGGAGAAGCTGGGCACGAAGGTGCAGTGGCCACAAAAAATGAAATCAGACCCTAGTGTAAGGAGGTCGAACATCCTATGCAAGTTCCATCAGGAAAGAGGACACAAGACCGAAGATTGCATAGGTCTACGACAGGAGGTGGTCAGAATGCTGAACCAAGGATACCTGAAGGAGCTGCTCAGCGATAAAGGAAGGGCTAATTTCGCCAGAAGACGCGATCAATCCCAAGGACCACCAAAACCACCTTCTCCAGCACGCACCATACAGATGATCGTCGGTGGCGGCGATGACTCAGCAACCAACCATGTAAAGTTCACCACCACACACAAGTTGAAGTGCACGATCGCTCACGAACGGTATGAAGACTTCGAAGACAGTATCACCTTCGATAAGTCTGATACCGACGATTTGTCTTTCCCCCATTACGATGCTTTAGTTATAACTTTACGCATTGTTGATACTGATGTAAAAAGAATCATGGTAGATGACGGAAGCGGCGCGTGTATTATCCACCCAAGAGTTCTCATGCAAATGAGGCTCGAAGATAGGATAATACCGCGCTGCATAACACTAACGGGTTTTAACAATGCAGTAGAGCGAACCTCCGGAGAGATATCACTGCCAGTCTTGGCAGGGGGAGTCACGCTAGAAACCACATTCCACATCATGGATCAGGAAACGGCTTATAATGTTATCATAGGGCGTCCATGGATACACGCCATGCAAGCCGTCCCCTCGAGTTTCAATCAAGTAATCAAATTTCCCACCCCGTGGGGAATATTCAGCATTCGAGGTGAGCCACGTACTGCCCAGAAATGCTACCAGATCGCCCAAGACTGTACACATACCAAACAACTGAAGGGAGCAAGCGCGGAAGCATAGCAATCAGCCATGTCGGGAACCAAAGTCAACCCGACAGCAGAGGTCATTAGGGACCCGGAAGTCGTAGAAGCTTGCAAAGCGACAGTCGAGAACCTCGACCCGATCCAGCTGGACGATACCGACAATTCAAAGAAAGCCTATATCGGGCACAACCTCTCCGACCCAAGTAAGTACCACGAATTTTAACTAACCATACAGATTTATTTGCCTTCTCTCATTCAGATATGCCGGGGATCCCGAAAGACATCGCCACTCACAAGCTGAACATCGACCCACTTTATCCGCTCGTACGGCAGATGAGGAGGAAATTCAACGCCGCAATCAACGAGGCAGTCAGTGAAGAAGTGGACAAACTACTGGCCAACGGTTCCATCAGAGAATCGAAATACCCCCGATGGGTCGCCAACGTGGTCATGGTTAAAAAGAAAAATGGGAAATAGAAAATGTGCGTAGACTTCACCGATCTGAACAAGGCATGCCCAAAAGACTCCTTCCCATTGCCCCATATCGACCGGCTGATCGACGCAATAGCGGGGCACGAACTGCTAAGTTTCTTGGATGCCTATTCCGGCTATAACCAAATCCTAATGGCCGAAGAAGACCAAGAAAAGACAATTTTCATCACCCACCAAAGGACGTACTGCTATAAAGTGATGCCCTTCGGACTCAAAAACGCGGGTGCAACATACCAAAGGTTGGTCACCAAGATGTTCAAGGAATAGCTCGGTAAGACAATGGAGGTTTATATCGACGATATGTTAGTGAAATCGGCAAAGAAGGAGGACCATATCGATCATTTGAAACAAGCCTTCGAGATACTCAGGCAGTATGGGATGAAGTTGAACCCAGAAAAATGCGCCTTCGGCGTGGCCTCGGGAAAATTTCTAGGCTTTCTCGTATCACAACGAGGTATCGAAGTCAACTCGAACCAAATCAAGGCCATAGACACTATACCCGAGGTTCTGAACAACAAGAAGCAGGTACAGAAACTAACGGGGCGAATAGCCGCCTTATCAAGGTTCATCTCACGGTCCTCGGACAGATGCCACAAGTTCTTCAGTGTGCTGAGGAAAGATCATGGGCTACAATGGAACGACCAATGCATAGAGGCCCTAAGGAAATTAAAAGAATATCTATCTTCGCCGCCACTGCTCGTCAAAGCAGACCCAGGCGAGTGCCTACTTGTGTACCTAGCAGTATCCGAAGTCGCTGTCAGCGCCGTCTTGGTCCGCAAAAACAAAGGTACTCAATCCCCTATTTATTATACGAGCAAAACTTTAATAGATGCCGAGACGAGGTATCCACACCTCGAAAAACTGGCTCTGGCACTGGTCGTAGCTTCACGAAAGCTTAGACCTTATTTTCAATGCCATCCCATAAAAGTAATAACAACCTTCCCACTAAGAGGCATCCTACATAAACCCGAACTCTCGGGTAGGCTCGCCAAATAGGCCATAGAGCTTAGCGAGCATGAAATAACCTACCACCCAAGAACCGCCATCAAGTCGCAGGTACTCGCCGACTTTGTCGCCGACTTCAGTACAGGGATATTGCCAGAAGTGGAAAAAGAGGCCCTCCGCGCCTCTGCCCACACTGACCTTTGGACCCTCTACACTGACGGCACTGCGAATGCCTCGGGATCGGGATTGGGACTCGTCCTCGAAGTCCCCAAGGGCGAAATAATTCGCAGTCCATACGATGCCCCAAGATGACTAACAACGAGACCAAGTACGAGGCTGTGATTGCAGGTATGAAATTAGCCATCAAATACGGGGCCCGTCGACTCATCCTCCACTGCGACTCTCAACTCGTCGTAAATCAAGTCACCGGGACTTACCAAATCAAAGAGCAAAGGCTACAAAAATACCAGTCATAAATCCATAAGCTAATGCCTGAGTTCGACGAATGTCGCTTCGAGCAAATCCCCAGGGCACAAAATGTCGAGGCAGATAGCTTAGCCAAGCTAGCCGCAGCCACCAAGAATATCAATAAAGAAAATATGGTCACCCTCCTCCATTCGGCCATCGACCACGTCGAAGTATTCTCTTTAAACTTGACTTCGGACTGGCGCAACCAGTTTGTATCCTATCTGCAGGACGGAACACTCCCACACGACTAAAAAGAAGCCAAGAAGCTTCGGGTGCATGCTGCCCGATACAGCCTGATAAATCATGACCTCTACAAGAGAACGTTTGGTGGTCCCCTTGCTAAGTGCCTCGGGCCGCATCAAACAAGACAAGTACTAGAAGAGGTACACGAGGGCCATTGCGGCGCCCATACAGGAAACCGCGCCCTTGTCCAATACCTCATCCGCGCCGGTTACTACTGGCCTACCATGAAATAAGAGGCAGTAGATTACGTCCGAAGATGCGAACAGTGCCAAAAGTACGCCCCCATGATACACCATGCGGGGGAGCTCCTCCATTCAGTCACATCGCCATGGCCCTTCATAAAGTGGGGAATGGATATAATTGGCCCCCTACCAGCAGGACGAGGAAAGGTATGCTTTCTTTTAGTTTTAACTGACTATTTTTCTAAATGGGTGGAAGCAGGTGCGTACGCACAAATACGCGAGCAAGAAGTCATCGCCTTTATATGGGAAAATATCATATGCCGCTTCGGCATCCCCAAAGAAATCAGCTGTGACAATGGGCCCCAGTTCATCGGTAGGAAAACAACTGAATTCTTCGAGAAATGGCACATCAAACGGATACTCTCCACTCCATATCATCTCGCCGCTAACGGCCAAGCCGAGTCCTCCAACAAAACAATATTGAATATAGTGAAAAAGAAGCTCGAGGAAGCTAAAGGGCTATGGCCCAAATTACTACCTGAAGTACTATGGGCATACCGGACTACGCCCAAATCCAGCACGGGAAAAACGCCATACTCACTGGTCTACGGGACCGATGCAGTCATACCCGTCGAAATCGGGGAGCCGAGCCTGAGATATTCCCATACCAGCGGGGCAGACAACGACGAAAGTAGATTGCAAGATCTAGACAAAGACAAAGAACGAAGAGACATGGCCCATATAAGAATGACAGCCCAAAAACAGCAGGTAGAAAGATATTACAACAAGAAAGCCAAAGTAAGATCGATCAAAGTCAGCGACTACATCCTCAAAGCCAAAACACTGGCATCGAAAGACCCAAATGAGGGAAAATTGGGGACCAACTGGGACGGACCATACAAAATAATAGCAGCGGCAAACAAAGGAGCGTTCCAACTAGAGACAATGGAGGGAAAACCACTCGAAAACAACTGGAACGTCGCTCACCTCAAATATTTCCACTTCTGAAGGGCATCTCCTAAGTCGTACTCTTTTTCCCTGACCCGAGTTTTGTCCCAATTGGGTTTTCTCGGGAAGGTTTTTAACGAGGCAGCAAAGGGGATATCCGGTGGCACCAGAGCGCAGATTCATCATATCGGCCAGTCGAAATGGTCCGCAGGCCAATATAATGAAGGGACTACACTAGTTATTCCCCATTGTACAAACAAATCTCCATTGTATGTATAAAATTCTCCATTGAATGAACAAGAGTTAATCTCCACAACACGAACAAGAGTTAATCTCCACTGCACGAACAAGAGTTAATCTCCACTACATGAACAAGAGTTAATCTCCATTACACGAACAAGAGTTAATCTCCATTCCACAACGGATACTACTTCGACGACAGTCGAAGCAACATCCTAATGGCCAAGGCCATCGACATCAGTTCGACCTCGTCCGAACCACGACGGATACTACTTCGACAACAGACAAAGAAACATCCTAATGGCCAAGGCCATCGACATCAGTTCGACCTCGTCCGAACCACGACAAATACTACTTCGACGACAGTCCAAGCAACATCCTAATGGCCAAGGCCATCGACATCGATTTGACCTCGTCCGAACCACGACGGATACTACTTCGACGACAGTCAAAGCAACATCCTAATGGCCAAGGCCATCGACATCGGTTCGACCTCGCTCGAACAACGACGCGACCTTTTTAACGAACAACGAAAGCAACCTCTACGGAGGATAAGCATTATAAAAGAAAGCCCAAGAAGGGGAAGGCAATAAAGGGGCGAAGCAGCGAAAGTAAAATTTATATTACAGCAAAAATATATTTACACTCACCCCCCACGGACAGGCTCCAATACATTTGACAAGCTAAAAAAATACATTATACAAATTTACAACTACTCGTCACCCCCTGGGAGATAAACGTCATTATACCAAGAACCCGAGTCGAGGCAATTGACGTCTTCAGAAGCAGGACACTCCCCATCGGGAGAGTCGGGATAATATCCACAAGCTTCACGAGCAGAACGAGCCTCATCTCGCCGTGCCTGAACTTCCTCCTTCGTCGCCCGGCCGGCAGCATGGAGCTCTCTATACACGTCGAGCTTAGCCTCCGCAAAAATCCACATCTCATGCGCACTACGCCGCATATTCTGACCGGGCGAAGGACGAGATGAGGAAGGCTGAGAAAGTCCATTGATCTCCGCCATCCTGGCATCGAGCTCGATGGTCAAATCCGCCACCCTCCATTGTAGGTCGACATTCTCCGCCGCCACCCCACGGATCAGTTCGAGCTCATCATCCTTCGCCCTAAAGAGCACCCCCAACTCACTATTACGGGCCACGGCCTTCATCAACTCACCATCCGTCTCTTCCAGTTCAACCCCCCTGCGCTCCAACTGGGACTGCCCCCGTTCAACTGTCGCTCGGTGCTTAGAGCGGTACTTCCGATACTTCTTTAGCATCTTCTTGTAAAGGGCCGTCCGCTTTTGTTCACGGCGTCCCCTCTCCACCTCCAAAACGAGGGTCTAAAAAGAAAAGCAGAAATAAGCACGCCTCAGGTCAGTCTTACAACATGCAAAAGAAAGAAAGGAAATAAGGATTACCTGTAAAGCCATGCTGGCAACCCTTCGTGATAGCTCCGCATCATCCACTGTGCTGAGCGTCTTGCTCTCGGGGGAGGCACATAGCAGGGTAAGGGATGAAGCACTCTGCTCGCTGTTCAACAGCAAGTTGTAAGCTGCCAGAATCATAATACGACGGTCGGACCCATCCGTCGTCATCTCCACGCGGTAGTGCCACCCACAAACTCGTCAACATCTTCATGAGCGATGTCAGAGTCCGACTTCTCAGCCTCCTTACCAGGTCCTTCAACGTTGGTCGACGACCTCCCCTCAACGGCACGCGCGAAACTAGCACCGGGAGCGGCACTCCTCTGTTGAGCCGACCTCCCAGATAGAACGGCGTCGGCCATGAACGAAGGTCTGTGCATCGGTCGAGGCACCTCACTTCCTCCGGCTTCGGTGGCCACCCCTTTGTCATTCTCAAGCCTCCTCCATTTTCTTTCTAATGATTCCTCGCCATTGGAGGGCTCATCCACGAGTTACAGAGCCGGTGCCAACAATGCCGACTCCCACATAACCATGGTCGTAGATGTAGCCCCCTGTAAAGGAGTTGGAGAGAGATCCTCTCGGACAGACTCGATTAATATTTCATGAGCATCTGAGGCAACATCGGGTCGCTTGAGAGTAGGGACTGGCGCCCTCTTCCTAGAAGCGCCTCGACCTGTCGCCATAAAAAGAAGTGAGCAGGGTTGCAGAATTTACGAAGCAAAAATTAGAAACCTACCTGAAGGGACTTTGGGGCCATAACGCTGCATGAAGGCAGGCCAAGTGCGGGTCTCTTCCGCGTGGGGAAGCGAGCCAGCAACCCATCTCCTGAGATTGGCAATGGTCCGGGGCGGATGAGCCATGGCTGCAATACAAAGGTTAGAATTGCAACAGTAACAAGGAATTTAACAAACTGCAATACTTACATTTCGAATTCCACCTCTCTGGGAATCCGGCGAGATTAGAGACCACGTGCTCGGTCCTAATGAAAAAATATTTGC
>NW_017672402.1:0-79681 GCF_001879085.1 Nicotiana attenuata
TATTCCAACCCTTTATATTCCTCTCTTTTGGAAGCTTTAGGAATGAAGAATCTTGCACTTTGTAAGCTTTATGGTATTTTTTATTCTCATCTTTTTGTATTTTAGTATGAGTAGCTAGCTTTAAATACTAAGGTTGTGGACCCTTAATGGGTGTTATGTTAATGGGTGTTTAAGATTGAATATATATATAATGGTTGGTTGATATATATTTACTTCTCATTCTTCATTTATTGTTGGTGGTTGCAAACATTAACAAGTGCCATTAAGCTCTTTCTTTACTTGGAAAAGCGGGTTAGAATTTGGTAGAAGTAAATATCAAAGACTTAAGGCGTTAAACCTTGTTTAATAGAATCGCTTAGGAATAAGTCAATTTTTATTTGGCATAAATTGATTACTCTTAATTGCAACTCTTTTATATTTGGAAAAATCATAAAAAGGAAATACTACCCAACTATTGGAAAATATTGGGTAGTCATTTAGAAATCATTTGCATATCTAAAGGACCTTCCATTAGAAATATATCATATTAACACCGATAGCATTACATTCCATTGAACGTTACAACTAGTTCTCTCTTTAAATCACAA
Organism: Nicotiana attenuata; assembly: GCF_001879085.1. NCBI lineage: Eukaryota > Viridiplantae > Streptophyta > Magnoliopsida > Solanales > Solanaceae > Nicotiana > Nicotiana attenuata. The sequence goes on from NW_017672402.1 coordinate 588, forward strand.
TCATATCATACTCTTGTTACAATTAACGGAATAGAATTACGACCCAAGTCAAGTAGCACACTACTCGAGTAACCTTTTCACGCCTATTCCCTGTGTGATTCGACCCCAACCTTGTTTGTTTATTATATTTGACACCGACCGCCTTACACTAATTAAAGTGTAATTTGAGCATATCAATTATGCAACCTTTTCGATCAGGAGATATTAAATACACCAAGTTAAGCTTATCTCTTTCACGTGCATCCCACATGCTCGAATCTGCCCATTTTAGTGCACCTGAGGATGGACCTGTGGGATGGACCTGGTTCATGCCTGAGCTCCTTTGTCAGTCTTCAAAACTAACCTTTACTTGGGCCAACAAATTCCCCTTTTTGACGATGAAAAACTCTGTGCTTTTCATACGCTTAGGCCCTGTATAAACTCAGCTCAATATCAACGCAATGTTAGAAATATTTTTCCTTTTTATCAGTTATCATCAAGGACCAGGTACATTAGGTTATAAACGTCACCGTTCAAAGTCTAAACATCACTTGTTTAATGCAGAACCTTTTTCCCCCTTTTGGCATCATCGAAAAGTTGCATAAAAAAATGTGAGATAACCAGATTTTAAAGCTTACTCATGGCCACTGGAGATACTTCAAATGCAAACAAGGATTAATCATCATAGATCAAGCTAAGAATTTCAACCATCAAAGAAATATAAACAAACAGTTAGACCAAAAACAGTGAATTTCATTGATGATTGATAAGATTCTACCACAAAGCATAAGAAGAAATAAAAATACTGAAAACATGTGCAAAAGAAACAAAAAGTCCCAAATTGGGTCACTGGTTGATCTACACTAGGCTAGGATTTAAGGCTTGGAAGAGGTAGGGGTTGGGTTATTCGCTTGGAGAAGTTTCAGCATGTCTTGAAGAATTCCATCATTCTTCTCCTTTTCCTTGCAAGTTCAGCTCTGAGAACATCTCTCTCAGATTGTACCTCAACCAACCATGTCTTCAGCCTTGCTATCTCAACATCCTTTGCCTCACTCTCCTGTAATAGAGCTCTGACCTTGCTATTGATAGGTGTCCTTTTAGATGAACCAGGTTCATTAGGAATGGCATTGACCTCATAATCGCAAGCAAGCAGAGTATTAACCCCACTTCTTCATAGGTACCTTGAAAGGTGCAAGCACAGTTGTGAGAAAGAAACCATAGGGAATGGCATGAGTGTTGGTGCCATTGACAACTCTATCGGTAGGTCCGCGAGGGTTTCCTATTCAGATGGAACAGGTTCATCTATATTTTTCCCAACTTGAACCAACCCCTCAGCAGCTTCGCCAGACCCACTTCCCACCCCCCACCCCCCCTATTTTGCTCACACTCTCTTCTATTTCAGTAAATTCCTCTCCCCAAATAACCATTGCACCAGTTTCTTTTGATAGACCATCAGGAGTGGGTGAAGAATCAACCACTCTTGTACCCTTTCCCCTCACAGTACTCCTAGCACCCTTGCTCTTTCTTTCGTTTCCCTTTTTATTTTTCCACCAACTTCTCCAGATTCTGTAGTCTCAACACCTGCTATAGATCCTACCAGTACAAATCTATTCTCCAAATTTGCAGCAACTTTAGAAATTGTTTTAGGAGTAACTTTAGAATCAGAAGATACCTGTTCAGTTTCGGAAGACCTACTTTCTTCCCCCTTAGTAGCAGGATTAAATGAATCTTCAGATTTCTCGGATTCTCCTTCCCTAATTGCTTGTTTATTTTCCTGATCTGCTCTCCTTCAGCGACAATCTTACGAGCCATCATCTTTACTCTACTTTTCTTAGAGTTTGGTGTGGTTGAAGGAATGGTAGAAGGTGTGGAAGTGGTTTCCTATGGTGGTGGTGAAGGATTCCAGAGGTGTTCGACATATCTGGGCTAGGGTATGGAAAAGAAGAGAATTAGATTGTGTTTGGCAGATGAAAGAAGAATTAGAGTTTTTGACGGCTTGAGAGAGATGAAGTAAGGAATACACTAAAGCTGATCAATATACAGGGAATAATTGATGGTGTAGCTACAGCTTTTCAGACTCTTAGAAGTTTAATCAAACTGAAATTCAGTTTTGAAGAGATGTTGGAGAATATCCCTAGAATCTAGATACTTCCATGTGGTTGGGACTCTTTTGAATGGGATTGGTTCACTTGTAATGGATAAGTCCAAAAGGAGTTTGGTATTTGGTAGGACTCTGCTCATGATCCAAATATAGTTATTTCAAATTATGCAGAGTGTAGAAAACATACCGTGTTATCTTGATGAACCAGGTTCTTCACTGATAATTCTCTTGTGTGAGTCTAAATTTGCCAAAATAGAGAAAATATCATTAGAGATTAATGAGTCATTTTAACACATGGCACAAGAGTATACTATGGAAAGTATGAGACTGAGCAAGATTTAATCTAATTATACACAATTTACAGACTTTCTAACCAAATTTTTTTTCAATTTTTTTTCCGTTTAACCTTGAACTGGTCCTTTTAGGTGATCTTAATCATCCCTAATTCCAACATTTTCCTCTCAAAAGTGATCTCTACTTAAGGCTTTTGTGAAGATGTCAGCAATTTGCTTGTCAGTAGCACAAAACTCCACAGTGATCAAGCCTTTCTCATAGTTGTCCCTCAAAAAAATAGTGCCTAACATCTATGTGCTTAGTTCTCTTATGATGAACCGGTTTCTTTGTCATACTAATAGCACTAGTGTTATCACAAAAAATAGGGATGCAACCAACATCAATTCCAAAGTTCAATAATTGTTGTTTGATCCACAACAATTGAGCACAACATGAAGCAGCAACAACATACTCCGCTTCAGCAGTAGATTAGGCCACTGAATTTTGCTTTTTGGTAGCCCATGACACAAGACATGAACCAAGGAAGTGTGCCATACCTGAGGTGCTCTTCCTATCCACAAGGAAACCTGCATAATCAGTGTCATCATATCCCACTAGGTTAAAATTACTACCTTTTGGATACCAAAGACAAAGGTCAGTGGTGCCTTTCAAGTATCTCAATATTCTCTTGACAGCAGTCAAGTGGGACTTCTTTGGATTTGCCTGAAATCGAGCACAAAGATCTATACTTAAAACAATTTCAGGTCTGCTAGCAGTAAGATACAAAAGAGAACCAATCATTCCCCTATACAACTTCTGATCAACAGATGAACCAAGTTCATCTATATCCAATTTCGTGGATGTTGCAATAGGAGTGTCAATTTATTTGGATGTTCCTTCCTGGTTTTGTTACTGAGTAATAGGTCCATGGACAGGTTCCCTCGAGGTTTGAGGATCAGTTCCTCTATAGTCAGCTCCCCCTGTCATATTTCCCTGGGTGGAAGGACCTGTTCCATCACCTGTTCCTTCCTGTGATGCATCTTCAGGCTGGACTGTGGTTTCACCATTTGAATTTCTTATCAGCCCAATCTCTTCATTATCTTGTTCCTGCCTCTCAGAAAGAATGTTAGTTTTAAAAAATAATATATACATTTTTCTACACACATAGTTCTTTTACTGTATATCTTATAAGCTTTACTATGTGAAGAATATCCCAAGAATACTCCCTCATCACTTCTGGGATCATACTTACCTAGGGAGTCTTTGCCATTGTTTTGCACAAAGCACTTGCATCTAAATGCCCTAACATGGGATATATTTAGCTTTTTCCCTTTAAGTGACTCATAGGTAATCTTCTTAATAAGAGATCTAGTCATGCAACTATTTATGATGTAGCATGCAAAAATTCAGCAAACTTAGCATTTTCAAATTTAGTTCCATGATTAGACCTAATTGATGCAAGTTGATTACCTAGTTGTTTCTGAGTTTTTCTAACAAAAGAAGTAAACATGTCAAGTGCTTCATCTTTAGATATTAAAAACAATATCCAAGTAAACCTAGAGTAATCATCAACAAGCACCATCACATATCTTTTACCACCTCTGCTTAATGTTCTCATTGGACCACAGAGATCCATATGGACCAGTTCCATCGTTCTGGTGGTGCTTACCACTTTCTTGCATTTAAAAGAGGATCTTACCTGCTTCCCCCTTGCACAAGCCTCACAAACTTTGTCTTCCTTGAACTTGATGTTAGGCAGCCCTATCACCAGATCCTTGGAGACTAATTTGTTGAGTTGACTCAGACTTGCATGTCCAAGTCTCTTGTGCCAAAGGAGGGGATCATTGTCTAACACACTTAAGCAAGTGAGTTCATTTTCTGAAAGTGTGGACAAATCTACAATGTATGTTTGTTTACTCTTTTTCCCTGCAAAACAATCTTGTCAGTGGTAAGATTAATCACAAAACATTTGGTAGAGGTGAATGCTACCAAGTTACCTCTATCACATAATTGTGATACACTGATTAGACTGTAATTTAGGCCATCTATCAAGTAGACATTCTCAATAGAGTGAGAATCAGTCTTACCTACCTTTCCAACCCCAATGATCTCACCTTTCTTCCCATTTCCAAAGGAGACATACCTCCTTTGAGGTCCTCAAGTGAAAGGAACTGGTTCTTGCTTCCTGTCATATGCTTTGAACAGCCACTATCCATGTACCATATTTGGCTGCTCCCCTTCACTTGGACCCGCAAAAGAAAATCAGGGGTTAGTCTTAGGAACCCAAACTAGTTTGGGTCCCTTTCTGTAGGAAAAAGGGTGAATCAGATTCCTTTTAGCCCAATCTGGCAGCCTATTTTTCAAATTCTTTATTCTTTTAACTAGCCTTTTTCTTTTGCAATACATTCACTTTTATAGTGACCATTTTTACCACAGTGTGTGCAAATTTGTTCTCAGGAAATGTGAGGTACTTGCTTTTAGGATTCCACTTAGGTGCAGGGGTCCCGTAGCCAAGTCCTCTCTTATTGCTACTATGGTGTTCATGTATCCATGAAAGTGCATCGGAGGACCTATTCCGTTTACAGGTTCTGTCTAGCTCGTGCTTAACCTTACTTAGATCCTCCTTAAGGACTCTTATCTGCTCATCTCTTTTGTACAACTCGTCTTTCATTTTTCTTAGGTTTTCTTCTAATGTGAGTTGTGTGCGATCAGCTTTCTTTTTACCTGTTCCTAATTTCAGTTTTAGATTTTTAGATATTAGCTCTAGGATAGTGGTGTTAAGTTCATGAACCTGGTTCTTTAACTCAGCATTTTTACTATCACTTTCACTAGCCCTAAGTTCTAGATTTTTGCACTTAGCATTCAAAACCACACACTCCTTAGACGATGTTCCTTTTCGTTGTTTAGATCCTCAGATTAATCATTGAAATCTAGGAGTAACTCAGATAGCCTTTCTTTAGACAAAAATTTAATCTTGTCTTTGAGATGAATTATACTTACCGCTCATTCCTCATCGGATTCTCCAATTTCCATAAGTGCTTGTTCATCTCCATCTTCATCCTCTGAGTCCTCATCTAAGCTTTCTCCCCAGGCAGCAACCATAGCCTTTGTTGATCCTTTGTTCTTTTTGGGTTGAACCTGTTCCTTCTTCCTGTTCCTTCGTTCAGTTGTTTCCTTCTTCTATTCAATTTCTCATTGAGGGCAGTTTTTGATGTGGTGATCAGTCTTCCCACACTTGTAACACCCCTCATTGGTTTGTTTTTTAAGAACCCTTGATTTTCTGTAGCTTCCACTTCTTGAAGGACCCTTTCCTCTCATTAGGTACTTCTTGAAGTCCTTTGTGATCATGGTCGTTTCATCCTCCTCTAGATCAGCACCTTCAGTGATTCTGAGTGCCAGGCTCCTTTCCTTCTTGGGTGCATCCATCTTCATGGTTTGCCTTCTAAGTTCATAGGCAGTGAGATTTCCAATTAGCTCATCCAACTTAAGAGTGGCAATATTCTTTGATTCCTGAATAGCTATGATTTTGCTTTCCCAAGAGACTGGCAGAACCCTTGTCAAAATCTTCTCAACTTTGACTTCGTCAAGAATAACCCTTCCAAGAGACTTAAGTTCATTTGTCAGTGTGGTGAACCTTGTATATATCTCTTGGATGGTTTACCCTTCCTTCATGGTGAAACTCTCATAGTGTTCCTCTGGACCTCTTCACTTGAGGTGATCCTTCATGAGCCACTTGCAAAGTGTCCCAGATTTCCGTAGCAGTGGTACAACATTGAATTCTACTGTACTCGTTTGGACCAAGTCCACACACAAGCCATTTCTTGGCCTTAGCATTCTTTTTCCATTTCCTCAAGTCCACAGCATTGCAGTCAACTCTTATTTTTTGCACGTCTACTCCTTCAGCATTCTTCTTCATGGTAGCCAGGGGACCATCAGTGACAATGTGCAATAGCTCATAGTCTTCTCCGATGATGTGATCTCTCATCCTGTTTTTCCACCAAGAGTAGTACTGCCATTAAAGAGTGGAGGCCTATCAGTGGATTGCTCTTCCCAGTTTCCAGGTGGTGTGCTCATCTTGATCTGTTACTAAGGTGTTAGCCTCTTCAAAGATAACCTGCTCTGATACCAATTGATGTTTTATACTTCAATACCACACAAGAGGGGGGGTGATTTCTGTGGCGTCCAATTTTTCGCTTAAACTGATTACGGAAGGACCTGGTTCTTCTATGTGTTCCTTCTGCTATTGTTGAGGAATAATAAATGTAGAAAGTAAGGAACACAAATATTTTTACGCGGAAAACACCCAGCTCAAAAGGTGAAAAAACCACGACCTACTATTCAGTACGATTTTCTCCAACACTTCACTAAATCACTGAGCCAAAACAGCATTTACAAAACTCTTTGTAAACCTAAGGATTACCTCTAATCCCGTTGTAGCACACATCCTCTAACTGTTGCGACAACTTCAAGTTAACTCTAACATGAATACTTTGAGTACCTATTATAATTGCCTATAGATAAAGCTGAATGTACAATATAAAACACCTACTACAATTAAACTAGAAATAAAGAAAGGCACATAAAACTCTTTATGGAGCTGGTTCTTCAATCTGGTTCATGTAGCTTCAGGTCTGCACACTTGAATCACACACAAACTGATTGCAAAAAACCTTGCTATTTTGCTCTCAATTCACGTTTAACTTCTGCATTTTTGTGCAACCCATGTAATGTGAGAACATCCTGCAATTTATAGAGTTAGTAGATGAAGAAATAACTAGAGTTCTGATGCAACTCTTCCTTGGTGGAAGAGTTCTAGTTGATCTCAACTTCTAACTCCTTCCCTATCTTGGATAAAGTTCTCTTTGAGTAAGGAGTCCTTCTCCTTATCAATTATGCAACCTTTTCGATCAGGAGATATTAAATACACCAAGTTAAGCTTATCTCCTTCACGTGCATCCCACATGCTCGAATCTGTCCGTTTTTGTGCACCTGAGGATGGACCTGAGGGATGGACCTAGTTCATGCTTGAGTTCCTTTGTCAATCTTCAAAACTAACATTTACTTGGGCCAACATTTTGTATCTCACTTAAGGATTTGTTATAGTTGGGCACCAATAAGATACTTGAGTTCCGTATTCATTTTTTGTTACAAGTTACTGTTTTATTTTGTCCCGTACTTCTTTCCGCTTTATTACATACTGCATACAGGTTATATTTTAATTGCTCCGCCGTAGCCTCGTCACTACCTCGTCGAGGTTAGGCTCGGCACTTACCAGTACATGGGGTCGGTTGTACTGTTACTACACTCTGCACTTTCTCTGCAGATTTCGGAGAAGGTAGTGGCTGATTGAGAGATTGGCTGTAGGTTCACAGTTTGGAGACCCAAGGTAGTCCTGCTGGCGTCCGCAGGCCTTGGTATCCCCTTCTACATTTCTACATTACTGTTTTCTTTCCTTTCAAAATAGTTGTAATTTCTTTCAGATTGATGTTTGTAGAAATCCTAGTATGTTCGTGAGTTGTTACACCGGATTGGGTAATGTTAGTTATAATATTGGTGATAGTATATATACAGTGAGACTCTTTACTTACTTCCGCAATTATTTCTACTTGTTTTAGTTTGTTCACTCGTAATCATTGAAATGTAAAGGAAATTGGTTAATAATACTCTAATGTTGGCTTGCCTGGCATGTGTGATGTTAGGCGCTATCATTCTCGTCATCTAGCGTGTACGTCACCTCAAAATAGTGAAACGATGTGAATTCCGGGTTTCATACCCTCAGAAAAACATTTACAATCATTACTTACCTCAAACCGGACAAAACTCTAACCCGCGATGCCCTTGCCTCTCGACTCGGCCTCAAATCGCCCCGAATCTATTCAAAATCAGTATCACATAATTAATACACGCTAAAGGAACAAAGCCCATGCGAAAATTATCAATTAAAGCAAAAATACCGTAATGGGCCAAACCCAACCCCCGGGCCCATGCCTCGGAATCCAACAACAATCACAAAACCAGAATCCTTATCCTCTCACGAGTCCATACACACCAACTTTACCAAAATCTAACTTCATTAGATCCCTCAATTGCCCAATTTTAACTCTCAAGTTCCAAGCCCTAATTCCCCAATTTTTACCCTTAGTTCCCACAAATTTCATGCTTAATCAACTAAAAATCACCATAGAATCGAGTTTTAGGTTCAAAAACATTACCTCAACGTGTTTCCCCTTGAATCCTCTTCAAAATCCCTCAAAAACTTCAATCCCGACTTCAAAAATGGTGGAGATGGGCAAAATTTCGCGAAGGGATCAATTTATACCTTCTGCCCCAGGGATTCCGCACTTACGGACAATTCCTCGCACCTGCAAAATCGCTTCTGCGGCTCAACCAACCGCACCTGCGGTCTCCACTTAAAGGACCAGGACCACATCTGCGCCTAGTCACCGCACCTACGGTGGCGCAGATGCGTCCAAATAACTGCATCAGCAGTTCTTCCCCTGATAGCCAAAACACGCACCTGCGACCTCTGCATCGCATCTGCGACCTCGCACCTGTGGTCCCCAATCCGTAGGTGCGGAAATGACAGAAGCAGCAAAATCTGCAGCAATAACTGAAAGCCAAACTTTCCGTCAACCACCCAAATCCATCCCGAGGCCCTCGGAGCCTCAACCAAACATGCCAACAAGTCACATATCACCATTCAAATTTATTCCAACCTTCGGAACACTCAAAACAACATCAAAACACCAAATCACCATCGGCTTCAGGCCTAAGGATTTCCAAACTTCCGAATTCCGCAAACGATGCCAAAACCTATCAAACCTCAACTGAATGACCTGAAATTCTACACACACGTCATAAATGACACAACGAACCTACTCCAGTTTCTTGAATTCCATTCCGACACCGATATCAATATTTCCATTGCTGACCGGAAAATGCCTAATTTCTAATTTCGGCAATTCAAGCCTAAATCTACCACGAACCTCTGAATTACATTCCGAACACGCTCCTAAGTCCAAAATAACCTACCAAAGCTATCCGAACCGTCAGAATTCACATCCGAGGTCTTCTACACATAAGTCAATATCCGATTGACTTTTCCAACTTAAACTTCCGAATAAGAGACTAAGTGTCTCATTCCACTCCAAGACCACTCCGAAAATAGAACATCCAACACGATATGATGAAATATAGCTGAACAACACAATATGAAGGAGAAATGGGGAAAGCGTGGCTGTAACTCATGAAACGACCTGCCGGGTCGTTACAGTCCCAAAAGGATATCCCACAAAAATATGGGGAGTAGATCTTGGTTCAATTTTGTGTGTTTTGAGAGTGGTAGGAAAGCATAAACAACCAAAACTTATAAGATGAGAGTAACTTGGTTTCTTTAGGTATAGTAGTTCAAATGGATATTTGGTTTTGAGTGATAAAGAGGGTAGTCTATTTATTAGAGAGGTAGATGTCAGTATGCACTCTCCCCAATACTGCATGGGCAATTTTGACTGATACACGTGTGCTCTGGCTGTTTCTAATAGGTATTTATGTTTTCTTTCCACCACACCATTTTTTTGTGGTGTATATGGGCATATTTTTTTGATGTATAATGCCCTTTGATTGAAAAAATGAAGTGGATTCAAGGCTGATGAACTCAAGACCATTATCAATTCTTACGGTCTTGATGTGTTGAATTGGTTTTCTACCATGGCAGAAAAAGCCTTGATAGTGTGTAGGGCATTGCTCTTACAGCTTAATAAGTGAGTCCTGTGGACCTGCTGTAATCATCTACAAGGGTGATGAAGTATTTATATTTGTTATGTGTTGTAACATGATATGGACCCCACAAGTCAATGTGTAGTAATTCGAAAATCTTAGTGGTCAGTGTTGTTCTTTCTGGGAAAGGTAGTCTGGTTTGTCTTGCCATTGGACAAATGGGACAAAGAAAATGTTGTTTGGGTGCAAAATTGACGGGTATAGAATAAACCCCTTTCATTTTGACAAAAGGCACATGTCCTAATCTGATATGCCATAAAAGATCCAGTAAATGTTCTGTAGTAGAGGGAGCATTAGACAAACAAGAGTCATTTTTATTGCTTGAACTATTTACAGAATGATGTGAATGTGGAAGAGAGCTACTTCTATCACTACTATGAGATGGAATAACCATGGTGGATGTAACATGAATAGTAGAACTAGTTTATTTATGTTGGCTAATTGAGAAGAAGAAAATGAGCTAGATGTTCTGACTGCAGAATGTACCTCATCTTTATTACTAGTAAGACATGGATGGGATGTACTAGAAGAATTAGGGGAAGTTGAACTAGTGTTGTAGTTGCTTGAACAATGTAAGTATAGGCCAATCTTGGCTTTACCAATCTCCAGTGGCCTCTTCAGTGAAGGGCCCTATAGAAGAATACAAACATATTTGGTAAATACTACAATATAATCAAGCTGAACCGTCAAAGAATGGACTAATATCAAATTGAACTTGAAACTGGGAACAAAAAGGACCTTCTTGAGGCTGAATTTAGGACTTATCACTACATCACCAATCAGTGTCACCTTAACTTTGTAGCCATTTGGTAGGGTGACTAAGTATGGGTAACTAAAGTTTTGATATTAGTTAGCAGTGATTTGTTATATGTCATATAGTTTGTGACTCTAGAGTCAAGGATACAAGAGTCAGCATTTGGACTAGAACTATCACACAAATGATCATTAGAATCAAAATGAGTAGAGCATGCTGAAATACCTGCAAAGTTCGCATCTCCTCCGTTGATGGTAGTGCTTGTGGATTTGTCTCCTCCTCCTTTAAAGCTTTCTAGGATGCTAAGTAGTTGCCCATATTGTTCTTTGGTCAGACTGTGCATAGTTCGACTCTGTTCCTGATCCTGAGAGCCATTTCCATCATCCTTCATTGCAGCACCCTCAATTGATGACCCAAATACATTTCTTGCAATTCTTCTTCTTTTATTGAACTTGAAATTTTGCGGGAATCTGTGAAGCTTGTAACACTTCTCCTTACTGTGTCCTGGCCTCTTGTAGTAGTCACATAATAGCCTAGGTCTATTATTGAGCTGATTCCCCTTATATCCACTGTTTGTGTTATTGTTCCTCTGTTGAGTATAGTTTGTTCTGAAGTTGTTATTTCCTGGTCCACTTGCATTCAAGGCAGCAAAATCCATTGAAAAATGGTTACATGGTTTGACTCCCTTTGTTTCTCCTCTTGAATGAGAATGGAGAAAGCTTGGGATATTGTTGGGAGAGGATTCATCATTAAGATACTTCCTCTCACCTCAGTATACACTTCGTTAAGCCCCATCAGAAACTGAATCAGTCTTCTATCCTGTTCAGCTTTGTGCATGTTTTCGCTTGCTCCACATGTGCATTTGCAAGCACATCTAGCATGTATGTTCAGCGTGATCATCTTTGTATAATGTTCAGTAATGTCCAAATTCCCTAGGCTCAAATCATTAATTTCCTTTTGGAGCTGATACAACTTAGCATCATTAGTTTGATCATACCTGTCCTTCAACTCCTGCCAAAGTTCTCTAGCATCGCTAATGTATTGCAGGCTGTCCGCTAGGTCCTTAGACAGTGAGTTTAAGATCCACGAAGTCACCATGTCATCGCATCGCTCCCATTGGTCGAGGTTAACAGAATCATGATCTAGTTTCCTATATTTTTCGGTGATGAACCCTAGTTTATTTTTTACGGAGAGTGCTCTGAGGATTCCTCTTCTCCATGATTTATAACTAGTTCCGTCAAAGGCTAACGGATTTAACATAGATCCAGCGCTTTCCGATGGATGCATGTACATCGGACTTGTTGAATCTAGGGTTGTTTTGTCCGTCACCGGAACTTCGTCCTCTCCGGCCATGATTAAGCTCAGCTGAGATGAAATTGTTAGTAGCAAAGATGAATCACTGAGATTAATTGACCAATTGATCGATTTCCACACAGAAACCCTAATTCCCAAAAACAACAATCAATTTCTGATCGTATGAGTAGAAGAACAAAATATAAGACGGCGAGACTCTAAGGCTACTGCCTGCGTTCTGACACCATGTGAAATTCAGAGGTAATCGAGGAAAGGAGACATGAGCACAGTGTGAGCTCTAATGTCGGAAATACATATCGTGCAAAAGAGAGAGATAGGACAAATGAAGTTTCTAGAAAGGGGAGCTGATTTTCATTATTTACAACTCAAATAAAAATATACAATCGTATTTATAGTACCCACACTAATACCTAATATCAACTAACACCTATACTAACATCTGATGTAAGCACTGTACAAGTAAGAAATGAAAGAATAAATACAATGTAATACATGGTGTACAAAAGCAATGTATATGAATAATCTCAACACGGTCAAAACAGATAATTCGTACGATGGAAACGATTGTGATACAATAGTATCAGAACCAGACTCTTTCGATCTGATGTTGGTTCAAGAACGAACCATGTAAAAGCTAGTAGGCACGTAATAACCGCAAAATGAAGGATGGACTGATGAGTGCGAGTCAACGAATGTTATGCTTCCGAGGAAGAACACAAGATTGAATTTTGCCACATATGAAAAGCAAGCTATAAAATTCATGATGCATGCTGTGATAAAGTGGACAATAGGTGTAATGAGCTTTAGTTTCGACATATTTCTTCATTATTGGGTGATTTCTTTATTTAAAGGGACAATCGTCAACCACTGCTTATAAATTTTGGAATTGCTAATTTAATGGCTTTTGATGCGTGCTTAAAATAAATAAACAAAGTATTCTACCTCTAAAACGTTAAAGTTTTAAATAAAAGGCATTATTTGCTTTATCTCTCACGTTGTTAATTTTATTTATTAACCTTCATTTATTTTTAAAGTGACCCGATAGAATAAATTACACTATTAGTCTATTCAAATTAAACCAAACATTACATGGAAACATAAATAAGTTATATAAATAAGACTTACTTAAGTTACTGCAACGATTTGAACTTTGTTTAATCAGTAAAACAACCCACCATGCAAGGGCTCAAACAATATATTACATAAACAAGAGAAGCTTTTTTACAAGAAAGTAGAGAAAAATATGACTAACCAAAAGAACAAAAATGAAAAGGTTCACAAGCTACGTGAAATCTAGCACATTATTTGACATGCCCTCATTCTAAAATGCCCTTGCTACATTGTGCAGAGTCCAAATTATTACTACTCTTTATTTTTACCTAAGTTCTCATTAGAATCTAGTGAAGCAAAGCCACCAGGGTAAATTTTCTTACCCTTACTACGTTTACCATCCTCTACTAATTTTTTCACCGCGCCACCCTCGTTATTACTACGAGCTTTTTCCTCTTCCATTCTCTTCGACTTCTCTTTTAGGCGTTTTTGTTGCACGTGAAGATGGGCATAGTTTACTCCCATGGAAGCCATAATTATTGGAATTTTATCCTCAAGAGAGAAATATTGATAAGTGTTTGATGTGTGTTTTCTAATTTCTTGATGTTTGAGAAAACAATAGACGAGGGAATTTATAGAGGGGATTTTTCGCCCCTTTTTTTTTGGGGGGTGGCTAATGGTGACTATTAGGTTATAATAATATTATTTAAACAGGACGGTTTAATATACAACACAGATAAGGAAGTGGAAGGTTACAATGTATAAAGTGGTTATCTTTCTTAAGGTGGCTTAACCACTATTAGCAAAAGAAATTCTGAGCATAGTTGGACATCAATTAATGGAGTTAGCTGTCAGCCTTCTCTAGCAACTTTAACAATTTGGATAATGTTCAAGTCATCTCTACTAATAGAACAGGGTTGTTTCTCTTTCTCCTTTTTTTTTATTTTTTTATTTTACTTTCTTTAAAAGAAACAACATAACTAGAACAGAAGCAGAAGAAGAATTGAAGACAATCATATCAAAGTTAAGTCATGGGGGCGAAAATTGTATGAATATACTAAAATCTAAATATTCCTTTACTACTTGTAACAATCCGACCGGTCGATTTGAGAGTTATAGCCCCGATCCCCCATTTACTGCTTTTCCCGTATCTGTTTCAGCTTATGTGACTTGCCGGGAGGTTTCGTTTTGGTTTTAGGAGTGTTTTGGGATACTTAGTCCCTAAACGGAAGCTTAAGTCTTAGGATTTGGACCGTAGTCGGAATTGTGTGAAGACGACTCCGGAATGGAGTTTCGTCGGTTTTGTTAGCTCCGTTGGTGATTTTGGACTTAGGGGCGTGTCCGGATTTGGTTTCGGAGGTCTGTAGCTAATTTAGGCGTGAAGGCGAAAGTCGAATTTTGGGGGATTTTGATCGGTAGTGGACCTTTTGATATCAGGGTCGGAATTCGATTCTGAAAGTTGGAGTAGGTCCGTAGTATTGAATATGACTTGTGTGCAAAATTTGGGTCAATCGGACAAGGTTTGATAGGTTTCGACATCAGTTGTAGAAATTGGAAGTTTCAAGTTCTTTAAGTTTGAATTGGAGGGTGATTCGTAATTTTAGCGTTGTTTGATGTGGTTTGAGGGCTTGACTAAGTTCGTGTGGTGTTTTAGGACTTGTTGGTATGTTTGGTTGAGGTCCTAGGGGCTTCGGGTGGATTCTGGTTGGTTAACGGACTAGTTTTTGGACTTGAAAGATTGCAAAATTTGCTGGTTTTAAGTTGCTGGTTTTCTCTTATGCGATCGCACAAGAGGAGATGTGATAACGTAGGCTTGTTTGAGGGAAATGGCATTTTACCCTATGCGTTCGCGATTTAGGGGACGCGATCGCGTATGTTGGTCAGGATGTGCATCGCAAACACGTGGGCTAGGCCATGTTCGAGAAGAGGAATTGAAGCAGCAGTGGAGTTCAAGTGTTGTCCATTGCGGTTGCGTGAGGACACACACGATCGCGCACTACGCGTTGGCGTAGCATGTTTTATTAAACAGTTGGAATTTTTTCTTACGCGTTCGCATGAGATGTTCCACGATGCGTAGTGTGTGCACCTGGGCAGAATATAAACTTTTCAAAACGAGGGTTAGCCATTTTTATCAAAACTTGAGTTTGGAAGCTCGGAATTGGACGAGATTTTGAGGATTTTCAGAGGCATCGTTTGGGTAATGTTTCTACACTTGATTTTGGTTATATCTCACTAATCTATCATTAATTTCATCATTTAAATTCGGATTTGGGTTGAAAATTGGGGGAATGGGAAGAAGTTCTTCAACTAAGATTTTGGGTTTTGATTGAGATTTTGATGTCAGATTTGGATAATTTTGGTATGAGTGAACTCGTGAGTGAATGGGTGTTCATATTTTGTGACTTTTACCCGATAACGAGACATGGGCCCGGGGAGACTTTTTTGGGCAATTTTCCAATTTCTTGTTTTAACTTTGATTTCATTAGCTAGATTAGTTTCTTGTGGTTATATTTATATTATTTAATTGATTTGGCTAGATTTGGATCATTAGGAGTCGGATATTCGTGGGAAAAGCATTGTTACTGATTGATTTGAGCTTGGTTCGAAGTAAGTGGCTTGCCTAACCTTGTGCGGGGAACTCCCCTTAGGATTTGGTACTGTTTTTGATATATGAGCGCCGTGTACGTGAGATTACGAGTACGTACACGGGCTAATTATTGTAAAACCCAATTTCTGCTAGGTAATAACCTGTTTCCTTCTTATTTGAGTTATATCAACATGTGTTGTATCCTATTAGCTTAGAATAGTATGTCTACTTGCCTTAATTGTTTATCTAAACTCTATGCAGCATGTTTAGTGAATTTCCTGTTTTTCCTTAATTTGAACTTAGTCTAAACTGTAGGCTTTCTTGCTATAAATGTTATTTCCATTGTTTGGGCTGCGTATTTACTTTGGGACTACGGAACGATATTCCGGGAGATCCCCCTGCATATTTACTTTGGGACTATGGAACGATACTCCGAGAGATCCCCCTGTCTGGCATATTTACTTTGGGACTACGGAACGATGGTATTCCGGGAGATCCCCCTGCACATTTACGTTTGGGACACGAGACGATATCTCGGGAGATCCCATGTTGTTATCTCTGTGCACTGAGCTGTTATCATCTATGATTTCATCCTTCTTAAATTTCAATCTTTTTTTTACTGCGATATTTCATTCTAACTTGTTTTATTATATATATACTAGTAGGGCCCTGACCTGACCTCATCACTACTCGACCAAGGTTAGGCCTGACACTTACTGGGTACCGTTGTGGTGTACTCACGCCTCTTCTGGACATGTTTTTCGTGTGCAGATCCAGGTACATCCTACCAGCCTCGAGTTTAGTTGTGTGGTTGCTGCTTTTCAGGAGACTTCAAGGTACATCTTCCGCGTCCGCAAACCTCGGAGTCCCTCTCTATCCCCTTATGTTAATTCTTCCTTTTTTTCTATAGACACTGATATATAGAACAGTTAGAAATTCGTAGAAGCTTGTGACTTACGGTGTTCCGGGTCTTGGGAGAGTTTGTGTACATCTCGAGAGTGATTATTGTATATGCCGAGCGGCATCTCAAATATTTTATTTACTTTATTTGTTACTGTTAGTATAAATTTTTATGTTCTGCATTTCATTTTCCGCAAATGATAGGGTTACCTGGTCGTAGAGACTAGGTGCCGTCACGACAATTCACCGAGGGCGAATTTGGGTCGTGACACTACTAAATATTTCAACCTGTTTATTTGTATACCTCCCAAGTTTAAATAGTAGATTGAACAATAGTTGGTCCATTTGTTGACTTGATCCAACAGATTGATAGCCTGTTTGGCCAAGCTGCTAAAAACAGCTTTTGATAAGTGCTTTTTCTCAAAAGTACTTTTGGAGAGAAGTAGCTTGTGTTTGACTAAGTTTGAAAAACACTTCTGAGCAGCAATTAGTATTGGCCAAGATTTTAAAAACTGTTTCTAAGTGTATTTTTCTCAAAAATACTTTTGGAGAGAAACTACTTTTTTTCTGCTTCTCCAATACTGCTTCAGCTTCTCCTTAAAAGCATTTTTTTTTCTTCCAAAAGTTTGGTCAAACACTTCAACTTTAAAAAAAAAAGTGCTTTTAGGATTGGAGAAGCTTGACCAAACAAGCTATGAAGCAGAAACAAAATATATAGGTTTAAAATGAGTCAAAACAATGTTAACCAACGAGCCAAAATCCAAACAGACCCAAATTTTGATTGAAAATTACATTAATGTGGAAGGAATTAAGAATTTTTTCGATTTGGAGATTGGAAATGATTTCAATTGGAAAGAATTATATTAAAAAAAGCAAAATTATGACTCATTGTTTGATCTAACCATATCAGCCCAAGCAAATTTTGGACGGATAGTGATGATTCATTAGTCATTTATACATAGTCGAATACTTAAACTTCGAAGGGTAGCTTTGAATAATTTCTGAAAGTAGAGAGATAAACATGACCTTTTTCCGTAGATTAAAGCAATTATCCCACAACTCTCATGAAATCTTAATAATTATGTACTATTTTTCCAATATTCTGCAATTTAAGCTCAACGAAGTTGGATGTGTTTGTGAATCTAGACACATTCTTAACATAACATATTTATACCTACATAAGTTATCATGATTTTCAACGCAATCATTTACTATAACTATATAACACAATCTTGAAAAAAAAGTGTTTTTAACCTCCAAAAAACTTGGCCAACAGGGCATAGCTATAAGCTTCTTGCTAAGTGCCTATAATGAGTCTCTAACAATTGTGTTGTGTTCGGGGACGGCTCAAGAAAAATGGTGGCCCAACGCCAAACTTTATTAACAAACCATAAGCTTTTAACAAAAATTGTACATATTTTTATTTTAGTTTTTTTTAAGCTTTTTGAGATGTAAAATTATTAAATAATTTTTTTATAATCGATTTTAATCGTTTTTTTTCAATTGACAATACAAGTAATTCATTTAATTTTTCTCGAGACATTGTTTATTGAGATCCTCTTTTAGATTGTATTAAAGTTCCAGTAATAATCTTTTTAAGTTTTGAGGAACTGTATTCATATTTCTAGTGACATACTTGAATTCTAATATATAATGGAAAAAACAGTATACACCTGTGAAGTAAAGACCAAAAAAAGAAAAAAAGCAAAAATTCACCGCATTAATCATTTAATGCTTGAAACCAAGAAAAAATAAAATAATGTACTATTTGTTATAAAATAAAGACTTTAAAGTAAAGAAACCGAAGATAAGTAGAGAGGGAGAGATTTATTATTCAACTTCAAATTCATGTACATAATAAACTGAAATCTCCTCTATTTATAGAAGAAAGCAAGCTGTTGTGTAAGCTGCTACTGCAAGCTCGTGTGTAAGCTGCTACTGTACCATATATAGATAATCTTCAACTGGGGGTAATATTTATCCATAACGGAGTACCGAAACGATAAGCTTATTGTACCAGGTATGGATAATCTTCTACCGGGGGTAGTGTTTATCCATAACGGAGTATCGAAAGGATAAGCTTATTGTACCCGGTATGGATAATCTTCTACCGTGGGTAATGTTTATCCATAACCGAGTACCGAAGTAATAAGCTTCTTCAGAAGGCTTATTTCCAATAGAGTACTAAATAGATAAACATATTTACGGCGGAGTCCCATATGGATAAGCTTCTTCAGGAAGCTTATTTACAACGGAGTACTAAATGAACATCCATAATATAATATATATTTATAACACTCCCCCTTGGATGTTCATTAAAAGATAATGTGCATCATTAAAACCTTACTAGGAAAATTCCGTGAAAAAAATCCTAGTGAAGGAAAAGAGTACACATATTTCGTAATACGCATTGCTAGGTGCCTCATTAAAAACCTGTAAGGAAAACCCCGTGGGAAAAAATCTTAGTAAGAAAAAAAGAGTACATCGCATATTTTACTCCTCCTGATGAAAACCTTGTTTCAAATATTCAAGTCTCCGCATTCCAATCTTGTATACCATCTTCTCAAAAGTTGAATTTGTAGAGAATATTATCCACCACTATTTCAGATCGATTTAAATTAATCTCATCAAACCAAGAAGCTGCAACAAGTCATTTCATTGAGTTCCTTGCAACCTACCTGCATCAACTGCTTGTTGAAAACGTCAATGGAGTACTAAATGGATAATCTTCTTCAGGAAGATTATCTACAACGGAGAATCTACAATAATATTTTCAATGCACTCCCCCTTGGATGTTCATTATTAGGTGTCTCGCTAAAACATTACTAGGAAAAACCCTGTGGAAAAAAAATTCTAGTCAAGAAAAAAGAGTACACTAATAATATACATTGCAAGCTGCCTCATTAAAAACCTTACCAGGAAAAACCCAGTGGAAAAAAAATCTGAGCAAGGGAAAAAGAGTACAGTGCAGAGACTTTGGTATATCTGGACCAAGGAGTTCATCATCCTCTTCTGAATGTAAGAACGGATCCTTAATCCGTGTAGGAGAAGAACTATATCCTACTAGTACATTAACAGAAAATGCTATGTCAGGCCTTGTAGCATTAGCAAGATACATTGTTGCACCAATTGCACTGAGATAGGGTACTTCGGGACCAAGGAGTTCCTCATCCTCTTCTGGAGGTTGGAACAAATCCTTATCCACTTCAAGTGATCGAACAACCATTGGTGTACTCAATGGGTGCGCTTTGTCCATGTAAAAGTGTTTTAAGACCCTTTCTGTGTAGGCAGATTGATGGATAAAGATCATGTCCGCTAAATGCTCAATTTACAGACCAAGACAAAGTTTTGTCTTTTCAAGATCTTTCACTTCAAATTCTTTCTTAAGATATTCAATTGCTTTTTGGAGCTCTTCTGGAGTTCCAACAAGATTTATGTCATCAACATAAACAGCAAGTATATCAAATTCCGAATACATGGACACATATATGTAACTTCCTTTCAGCAAATATTCACTGAGGCGATAATACCACATATGCAGATTGCTTTAAACCGTACAAAGATCTTTATAATCTGATAGAGTATATTTTCTGAGACTTTGAATTATATGGTTCAAGAATTTTAAATCCTTCAGGGATCTTCATATAGACTTAATAAAGTGAGTCATATAGATTATGCCTTGCATTTAAATGTCATGGCATCTCCAGGTGCCTGGACTACAGGTCCGATCCTCACAATCTTTCACAATATTGTATCAAATATATCGTCGACGATCATTTTGTATCGGTTCCTAAGCGACATAACTTGTTGAGAACTCATCACTTTCTTTATTTTCAGGTACCTGAACTTCTTCTGGAGTTTCATGAAATGTTATGTTGTGGGCTCTTCTAGAGCTCATTTCCTCCTCATTATGATTATTTTGATCATTAGCTCCTATCATTTTTCAAGGATTGTTACCTTTGGAACCGATTGGTCTACCACGCTTCATGCGTACAGTAAACTCTATCCTTCAGGGACTTTAATTTTAATAGGAGCATTTGCAGCTGAAATATGATATTTAATTTTGGATCAACAAATGCTTCTGGCATTTTACTTGAATTATCTTCTAAGTGAGGATCATATTATTGATAATTCGATTCTCATAGCATATTTTTCAGCTGTTTATTCCACCCCCCAAATGTTAGAAAAATTAACATATATCCCCAATCTTCTTTGGAAAACATATCTTTGTGCATTATGGTAGAGATTAATCATATACCACACATCAAAAGATAGTAAAAATATTTGATTTCTGATCCTAAACCAATTGTGAGGGGAGGACTTATCATATATTGTTGGTCTGATGCATACAAGTGCTGCTATATGCAATTTAGAAAATCTTAGACCAACACATGAAGCTTTGTTCTCATAAGCAATGATTTAGCCATTAATAGGAGGTATTCAATGCTAAACCAGCTTGGATATAAACCAGCATTATCAAGATGAACTGTCTTGATTTCATAATCTGAAAGTTATGCTCTTAGTTGAGAAAAGCAATTTCAAATGCCAAACTGCAGGTTGACAATGAACACACATGTAACCATCTTACATATGCATCTATAAGTGGTTCACATGATAGGTGAATGGGTCCATATTCACCTTTTATATATTCCAGAATTCAGGGGTCTTAGTCCCAACATTAGCCGGTATAACTAATTTATTATGAGAACAAGCAGCACAAGAGAATTCTTAAAGAATCTCCTGGTTCTTCAGTATATGTTTATCAGAATTCTCAAATAGCTCATTTGAAAATGGCAAATGAAAACTTCAATTTTATCATGGCATGTGCTATCTCTTAGTAAACTTCTAGTTTACTATGGAATAAACTTTTGCATTAATAAACTTCTGGTTTACTATAATACATGATGTAGTACAAATTGAAGATAGAAGGCGGGAAACTTCTCATATACATATTATTTTACCCCCTACGTAAAGATTTTCAATCTTTCAATCATTTGTAGTCTCAATATGATAGCCAGTTGTATTAGTAAACTTCGGGTTTACTACAACATAAGTTTTGACCACAATCATATAATATGAACGACAAATTTTCATATAAGCTCTTTGGGAGCCTTGAATTTATTTTTCATAATCAAATATTATTCATACACTACTTGTATCATGTGTCTTTTAGACAAACAGTTAGCTCTTCAGGAGCTTTTGATAATTTTGTACTACCAAATAGTGCTTAGACACTTCTGGTGTCATGAGAGAAAATCATAATCAAATTGACAATATAAAGACAATTCTAAATTTATAAATGTAAGAAATTAAGAATTTCGGTATTTTTACCACCAACTTTGTGACAAATATCTCCTTCAGGGAGAAACACCATTAACATCTGAATATTTTATATCAAAGCGGTACTACATAGTCATTACATCCTTCAGGGAAAGATACATGAGTTGTTATTTCGGGGAACTCGATAACTAACCATAACATATTAATGTGGTTGTAGTAGAAAGCATTCTACAAGAATACTTTTGCCTTGGAATGATATTTAATAAAATTTTCCAAGATATTTTAAATACAACAGGTACGTGCGACAATGATCTTTATGCCACAAAAAATAAGATTTATATCCTTTGTTATTCTACCTCTTTAGGAGGTAAGTTGTGGTATTTCTCCATTCACTCCATGGAATAAAAATGTTCTTCAAAAATAACTTTGAATAGCTTATTATTTTGTTTAAGCACAGAAAGACACAGTTTCATAATATTTTCCTGGTTCAGGAGAAAATTTCAATTGTGTTACTTCTTCAGGAGCAAATTTAAAATACGAAATATTGAGTATATATTTTCTCAATCATACTACCTCTTCTAGAGGTGAATTGTAATATATTTACATCAAAAGCACGTTCATATTTACGAGCTTTATTAATATTGTCACATTCACTTCAGGAATGGATTAATATTTATCAAAAGTTCTCATCCTTCAGGGAACGGAACATAATTATTTGAACGTGCATTAATCACACCAAGTTGTGTGACGGCTTAGAACCTCTTTTAAGATATTGCTATTTTAGGAGCAAATCAAGGCATGCAAGTAATATAGAGAAATTTTCTCTAACTCATCTTCAATTGTAACCATAGAAAGCCTAAAGTATCACTTCTGGTGGTTATAGGCATATACCACTTCTGGTGGTTAACAAAATTTAGTCACAATGAGATATACAAAATATAACCACTTCTGGTGGTTTTATATTTCTTGCAAACTCTGCTGGAGTTTAAGTGGATCTAACAATGTTACCCACTTTATAATCCTTTATTAAGATAATTAGGATGACGAAAATAAATACCAAAATAGGTACTGTATACGTAGCATATAACCAAGCAAGCGATGATAAAGATATTAAACAAAATATAAGCAAAAGACTCAAGTTACTTTACACAAATTTGGCCACTCCAGACGTAAGTGATATCCACATCTCTACCACCAAGAAGAAAAGTTCACCACCTCAAGGGTATAATCTGTCTTATGATGCTCGGAATGAACAAGATCTAACCACGGATGTAAGAGCATCGCCTTACGTCGGAGATCAACACTGAAATAGAAATTAAATTCGAAGTAAGTGCTCAAAATGGCAGAGTCTCGTGCTGATAACGTGTTATAAAATAAAGACTTTAAAGTAAAGAAACCGAAGACAAGTAGAGAGAGAGAGAGAGAGATTTATTATTCAACTTCAAATTCATGTACATAATAAACTGAAATCTCCTCTATTTATAGAAGAAAGCAAGCTGTTGTGTAAGCTGCTACTGCAAGCTGGTGTGTAAGCTGCTACTATACCATATATAGATAATCTTCAACTGGGGTAATATTTATCCATAACGGAGTAACAAAACGATAAGCCTATTGTACCAGGTATGGATAATCTTCTACCGGGGGTAATGTTTATCCATAACGGAGTATCGAAAGGATAAGCTTATTGTACCCGGTATGGATAATCTTCTACCGGGGGTAATATTTATCCATAACAGCGTATCGAAAGGATAAGCTTATTGTACCCGATATGGATGATCTTCTACCGTGGGTAATGTTTATCCATAACCGAGTATCGAAGTGATAAGCTTCTTCAGAAGGCTTATTTCTAATAGAGTACTAAATAGATAAATACATTTATGACGGAGTCCCATATGGATAAGCTTCTTCAGGAAACTTATTTACAACGGAGTAATAATTGAACATCTATAATATAATATATATTTATAACACTATTCATTTATTCAATGGCCTTGCCTTTATTTTTGAGAGATTAAATAACGACAAAATGTCCCTTCACATAACTATATTTAGGTATAGGAATTCTTTATACATGTCTATTTGTCTTGTAGTTATGTATACAAATTAGTGACATATTAGTTAATTAACTTTTTAAATCATGAAGGTCAACCTAAAACTTCCCCTATTTTCTAAAAACATTCCTGGAAAGCTATACCTTTTTCTTCCTCTTCGCTTTTGACAATGTCCACTGTTTACCCAGGAAATGGATAATTATTAAATTTATATGTAGTTTACAGGATATGTGGATTGATTTAATACAAATAATTAAGAATATTAGATAAACGAATTAAGAATAGAATAGATAACCAAGCTAGTTGTGACGTTGAGCCCGGGCTCGAATTTAAGCTAAACATAGTTTTGCTCCCAACTGGACCCTCGATTCGAAGCCAAATATGTATGAAGAACAATGATTAAAAACAAGAATCTTTTTTTTTGGCAGAGAAAACAAGAATCTTTCAATAGCTAGAAAGCAGAGAAATAAGCTTGCATTGCCTTGATAAGCATGTTACAGTGTATATTGAATGAAAAAGCTTACCCTTTATATAGTAGAATAATTTCATCCCCAGTACAACTCTAAAAAAGATAAAAAAATCCTCCTTTCCCGTCAGTTACTGATATGCTACCGACGTCGGACGAGATTCACGCCGTGATATCCGGTTGGGTGCGGATATCACGACCTTCTATTAGTCGTGTGCAACATTTCGTAGTGCTTTCCGAGGTTGTGGAGCTCGTTCTGGGTTCGGGGAGTGTTGTCTTACCAGGCCCGGTGGCAAACACTCCATTCGGGCCCTAGTACGAGAAGTCCCCAGATTCTGATCCCATGCAGTCATGTCTTCGCTTTGTTTGACCCATCAGAAAATCGGGATATATGTTACCCCCTGTTTTACCCATATACTGAGAGTAGGTTTGCTGAAACGATGGGAGACGATAGATGAACCACGGTTCATTCCTTTGCACGTTTCAACCTAGATGGCGGATAAGCGGAAAAGTCTCATCAGTCGCGTTGTTTTGACTTCATACACGTGTCGTTCAACGGCTGGTCGCCTTCAAATGCGAAACATCGTGAATTTCCCCCTGTAAAAGCTTCGCCCCTTCTCACTTCCTTTACTTTCTAATCGTAGCTCTTACCTTTGAACTCTATAGAGGGTTTCGTCTTTCTCAAATCTTCATACCTCGTTTCTTGAACCTTCATATCTTCATCTTCAACCACCAAATGTTCATACATTTTCTTGGATTTCCAACCTAGAACCTCATATCTCACTTTCAAACTTCAAATCTTCATACACCCTCTTCAAATAATTATATATTTTCCTTAGCAGGCCGCCTCTTCATCTTCCCGCCCTGCCACAAGTACCGAGGCAACCGTTCCCAAGGTGGTTGCTCTCAAGACGGCTGCTCCCGTGGTGGTTGCTGCTGACGTGGTTGCTCCCGACGTGGCCGCAGATCCCCCCATGAAAAGTTTTATTCACAGGGGCTGTTCAATTGCAGACGACTTCAAAGTCGAGAAGGCCTCCTCCAAACAGGACCGTGGTGAAGGAGCATGGAGATAGATATGCTCCATTACTGAAGATGTCCTTCCCACAGTCCGAGAGGACTGTAAATGTGTAGGTAAGGATGTCGTAGTACCAGGGCCTGATGATGCTATTACCACTCATGTGGAGGGGTATTTAAGTATTTATACTTATCCCTTCACACTGGGCCTGGTAGACCCAGTAGTTTTTGGCTTTTTGCAAGAGATACGAGGTTTGCCTGTGGCTAATCCACCCGTCTCTATGGAGGATAATGATCCTCCTACATTATTTTGTGAACAACACTGAATCTTCTCGGTTCACCCTCGCCCACCTACTCCGTTTATACAGTCCCTGAATTTTTTGAGGGGGACTAATCAAACTCACTCGTCGGTCCATCAAGGCCCCCTTTTCGAGCATTGACGAGGAACGAGACCGGGGCTAGCAGGGGTGCTTAGTTCAGGTGAAGACTGAAGATTTGATCCCTCGTGAGTTCCTGCCATTTCCCGAGAAGTGGAATGCATCTCGTAAATGTAGTCTTTCCTTAAGCGTTGAGTCTACTTTGTTCCCTTTCTCACCATCAGTATTTGTGATCGTGCAGTGGTTGCTCGGGTTCCCAATGTGGTCCCCTGGCTCAAGGAGTGGATCGAACGCATCTGCAAGCAGATGTCGTACTTCGAGCGCTCGTGGCACAAGATTCTGAAGGGCCAATGGGAGGCCCGTTCTCATGGTAAGGCTCTTCCCATAATAGTTGCTATTACGCCCCGAACTTACATTATGCTGATCTTTTCTCTTTCTTTCGCAAGTTTTCCTAAGACCACTGAACTTAGGCCGCTGGAAAGGGACAAGGATGTATTCCTACCCATTGATCCCTCCGTTACGGGATAGACAGGGGCTGCTGCGGGGGAGTAGAAGAAGAGGAAAAGAAAGTCTTTGGGCTCCCTGCGTCCTGAGGTGAATCCAAAAAAGAGGGCGGCTTCCCGGGCTCGTAAGCCCAAGATGAGCACCGACTCTCAAGTGCCGTATTCTGACTCACTTCGCCAGCTCAGGCATGAGTCTGAAGAAGATGACATTTTTGTCACTCACGGATCGACCCTTACCGGGGAGTAGGCGGCAGCCGAGGGAGAAAGTCATGAGGCCTATCTCCCTCCGACTTTAAAGGTCGAAATAGAGACGGGAGCTGAGTGTAATAGACATCATGGAGGTGCCCTCCTACACCGAGTCCATGCTTGAGGAGGCCCAAGCAGGAAAGGAAAAGTCAAGTGAAGGAGTTCACGGCGCGGACAACCCTCTTCACTCATTCTTCAATGGCGTGGACATGTCCACATTGGAAGTTTTTTCCGGACTAGGCGACCTAGCGGTCCCGAAGAAGGACATGCCTTCAGAAGCCGGCGGGCCGAGTTCGAGCCCAAAATTGGTGAAGCAGTTTCCTGCTCCCAGTGTGGACCCCGGTCGCAAAAGAACAGTCATTCTTACGGTCCCGGAGGATGCTCGAGTTCTATCTGCTCTCGTGGGCATAGCCAGCTACCTCTGATTCTTGGTAACCGAGAAGGACTATGCAAATATGAACGGGGTGGGCGCGTCGTGTCTCTTCAACGAGGCACAACTGATCTTGCCCAAACACATACCACAATTAGGTAGTGAGGCGGTCGCAGCAATAATAAACCCAAACAATTCGGGATCGAATCCACAGGGAGTTAGAATTTGGATTAGGTATATAACTAGAGTAAATGTATGATATGCCTTAGATTGCACTTCCACGTATTCATTGGTTGTTTCTATTTCTACTTTTAGCTAATGATTGCAAGTATTAAACTAGAAGACAATGTTTTTAGTTTTGGTTGTTTTTCAAATGATAAAGGAATCTAGGGTCGTGACTTCCACCTAGGTGGCTACCTAACGGGTTGTAAACTATAGGGCAAGTTTGATTTATCGGGGTCATGGTATAGCAGTCACACGCAATTGCTCACCTATACCTCTCGGTAGTTTGAGTGATTTTGCCCAATTTGGCTTTCTCAAGACCAAATGGGTACTGCACAAATCAAATAATGTATGCTCAAGTTGGGTCTTACTATCTCTAGATTTGACCCTTTAATCAGGGCTATCAATTTTTTGAGTTCACCCCGGTTTCTTGTTAGCCAAGTTTTCCTAAACCTAGTCTCTTTTTCTCAAGCAAAGACTAGGTCAAAAAGGCATGAATCACTGTTTGTAACCATTAATTCTAGGATTTAAGCATAAACAATGCTAAATATCACTAACTCAATCACAAACAAGCCCTAAAATTAAATACCCATTAAGTACCCACACTAGGGTTGAGCCACAACCCTAGCTAAAGATTTAGCTACTCATGAAAAATAAAGAAATACAAGAAGAAATTAAGATGGAATGCATAATCATTGATTAAACAAAGAAAATCTAGTTTAAGCAGTCAATCTAATACAAAATTACTCAAAGAAGTAAAGAAAACCGCTAAGATGCACCTCTGCAAACTAAACTTAACTTAAAAATGACAAAATGTTGTATTTATACTAAGCTAAAAATATCTGACAGAAATGCCCCTACGAAGGTTGTGCGGCCGCATAATTCTAGTGCGAACCGCAAAATGGGCTTCTACGGCCGCACAAATGTGCTGCGGCCCGCAGTCTTGGGAACCTGGGCTTGGAACTTGGGGTCTTCTGCGATCCGCATAAAAATGGGTGCGGCCGCACTTAGGATTATGCGGCCGCACAAAAGTGATGCGGTCCGCACTCCTAAACTTTCCAACTCTCTGAATCTCAACCCTGCAATCCGTATATAATGGATGTGGCCGCACTTGACCTCCTGCGGCCGTACAATTTTAGTGCGGTCCGCACTCCCTGAGCTGGCCAAAATATACTCTCTGAATCTCCTTCTGCAGCCGCACAAGAATTGTGCGGTCCGCACTGCTATCTCTTTTTCCCTGTTTTGGTTCTTGTTCACTTTAGACTCCTTTATGAGCTGATTTTGACTTCTTTGGCTCGTTTCCCAATATTCCTAAAGTAAGCATATTTCATTAGTTTTCGGGAATACGTTTGAGCATTTTTGAGCTAAAACGCAAGTAAAAGAGAGCAAATAAGCGGTCAAAATCCCTACTTATCAACTCCCCCAAACTTAAGTTTTTTGCTTGTCCTCAAGCAACTAAGGCAATTCCCACCTTTGCCAGAAAAAGGGATATTTCGGCTGGCCTAAGGTGAATCAATTGCACATCAATTGGGACCAACAATTACCCACAACACATATGAATTATCAACAACACCATGATATGACTTTTTGAGTACCATAGTTCTAGTGTGACTCTAGAGCACTAAGAGTTGACTATATTCATCAAGGAAGCTCGCTCTTTCATGTAGGTCATTGTGGATCCCAAACTCCTCCTCCTCTACTCTCCATTAGCAAATCTCATATTAGAATGTAACACTCGAAGCAAGGATTGTGAAAAATTCGCTCATCTCTCTCAAAAGAACGCCACAAGTCCGACTTTAGGTACCATAAGCTTGCCCCTCATGTAAATCACCACTAATGCAAGCTCACTCAACTTGAAAACATGTAGGGCTTTTGCGGGATGTAATGAAGGCTTTTGGACCAAGGTAGGACTAGTTGGAATAGAATGGTTTCATCTTTCCTTAAGCACTCCATTTTCTCTTTTCGGCTCATATTTTCTCGACTCTTTGAGTCATTTTCTTCTTCCTCGAGGGAACTAAAGAGACGTAACGTCGCTCTTTCTTGAGCATGACATTCATTTTTCTCCTTTTCTATTTACTTCAGTCTTTCCTCTTTATTTTCTTTTGGACCCCCTTCAATTCTTCACTTTATTCACTGCATTTTTCTTTTTGTTCTTTCTTTCTTTTCTTTGCGCTCCCTTTTCTTCATTTCTTTCCCTTCTTTGTACCTTTCATAACTTTAAAACTCCTCTTCTCTCCACCAAACTTATGTTTTTGCCAATTGTTTCTCAATAATGCTAAGGAAAGATCGGGTGCCAAGAGAGGGTCAATACAAAACGGATGAAGGCTTGTAACGTTGCTATTGAAAGAAAAAGGGCATCGACTCAAAGGGGTTGACTAAGGATATCACATTGGTAGGATATGGAAGATTTCAAAGTTCAATTTGGATCAAGGAGAGCCTACGATTATTTCTCAAGCCAAGCTACACTTAGAATTTCGCCTAGACAAATAATCGGGGCAAGTTCTAGACTATTAGCACAGGTACTTCGACTTGTAACTAAACATCTTACCTCTCACTCTTCTGGATGGCTAAAGAGAACAGAGTCGAGGGCCCACAACAACCCTAGATAAGATTGAGAATCACAAATGGCTCGATTTGAACCATTCGATGACCGCTTAAGTCAACACAAGAGTCAAAAGAGTCACAACTAGAGCTATTTTCTGCCAACAACTTGTCTTTAACCATATGATCATAGGTAAATGTGTTGGTACCAAGTGAAGCATGCTTGAGACCCCTTTTATTCATTAATACTATATTTACCAAAACATAAAAGAAAACAGACTCAATCCCTTAAGAAGGTTGTCATGCCATCCATCGTTGGGAAGAGCCACCCGGTTCACACATAATCCACCTTGGGAAAGAATCGTGGCATTAAGAAAACCAAAGGCTTATTGTTCACTCAAAACGTAAAAAGAAACTAGCAAATTAAAAAGAAGCTACTAAAGTAAATAAGAAGTTATACTACTAAGAGAAATCAAACTAAAGAAGCTATGTAATAAACTACAGAAAGCGAGATAAAAGAATATACAAATCGAAGTCAAATGAATATATACATAAGGGAGAAGAATATATACATAAGGGGAATGAATATTTAAATCAAATGGATAAAATATATACATACCAAAGGAAAATAAAGATGAAAGAAAAATAGTATCAGAGTTATTACAGCCCAAATGTCAAATGATCAAAATAGACCCCCAAACAAAAATAAGCATTGTCCCCAATGCTTAACAAAAATAAGAATAGGGAAAAGGGTAGAAAGTTAAGAGAGCTCCCTATGTGGTCTCAGTATGCATAGGATCCTCAGCAACCTCAGCCTCAACCTATATCTCATCATCACCTGCTGAGGGACAACTGGGTTACTGAGCATCTGGATCACCTCCTCAGCAGTGTGTGAAGTGGCAACCGGCTCATCAGACTAGCTAGCTGCTGCCTCTGGTGCTGCCTGTGCTGCTGGGACTGAAGGCTCCATAAGCAGCTCCAATGGCAGATCTCCGGCAGATGCAATCTTGGTGACCTCCTTTCTCAACTTGTCCACGGATCTCTTCGATGCTTGTGACTTCTTCAAATTTTTGACCTGCTTGCTCAAGTCCTCAATGACCTTCCCATGCTCCACGAGTATCCGTGATGGTCTTCTGGTTTTCCAGAATCTTCTTTAATGTTTCCTCTATTGACGGAGGTACCTGTGGCTGTGTTGGTGCTGAGGACTGTACTGCAATAGCACTGGATATGGAAGTCAGCTTTGTAGTAGCTGCCTGCATCCAATTGTTGAGACTTGCTGGGAGACTTGCAGGGCAGTCTGATATGTAGATGAAGCCGGCACTGGCAATGGCACTGATAGTCTAGCAGAAGTAGGGGGTCCGGCAGATGAAGATGGGGCAATAGCTGTTGTCCCGGTGGAAGTACCGGCTGATGTGGAGGGCTGGGCAGCTGAATCAGTAACCACTACCGCTGGCTATTTAAACTGGCCAGTGGAGCTAGAAGCTTTTCCTTTGAATTTAGGGTTGTCAGATCCCTAGAGGTGGTACCATGAGAAAGGCTTCTTGGCCTTCACATTGGTATTATAATGCTTCGGCTCCACCCCTTGATCCTTGAAGTACTCAGTGAGGAAGTTTGGGCACGGATAGGATCTCTCACCCTTCTGGACAGCTAAAGTGATGTTGGTGGACATGATGGCACCAACCTTTATCGGATACCCTTCAATAATTGAAGCCACAAAGACTACACGGGTATGTGGGAGCATATTTTCATTGAGGCACGGGTCAATACGCTACACACAAATGTTTTCCACCCTTTTGCTTCAACTTTTAGGGTGGCTCGCAAAATTGGAACCCTTGCTGTGAGACACAGAGGTGTTGACCCTAGGATTTCCAGAATCTCTGATAGCTACGGGCGAGCTGCATCAGCCATAGCTAACTTCTCCAAATACTACACTATTTCCACGTCTTCAAACCCCACATATTGGTTCAGTGCACATGAGTCAAGTGGATCTTCAGATTCTGCACATTTGTCACCTTAGATCCCTGCTCTATGTGAGCAACATTTGCGTAGAATTCCTTGACCAGGTACTCATTTGCATCTAGGACACTGGTGGTGAACCATTTCCAACCTTTCCGCTCTTGAAATTGTCTAAGGACATTGGGGTTGTGCTTGTTCAGGTCTTTCATTAAGAATTGTCGCTCAAGAGTGAGCGACCTCTATGGCCACTATTCCCTAAACTTTGCGAAGGCATTGGCACTGCCAAATCTGTCCTCCCATATCTCCGGCCTCCTTAATCTTTCTAATCCCGGCACTGCAGTATTGCCCCCTCTCCCATCATCTGGAACATCATCATCATTTAAGTTTATTGGATCAGGGGAGCATGTGAGGAGGAGGGTTCAGAGTCTTGGCTACCTTCTTCCGAACCTTCAGATGAACTGGCAGCTGAAGAAGACTTGTCGACCAAATGATATCTCCGTTGGAAGTGTTGTGATTGGGCTTCCGGCTGTGCTTGCACGGAGTTACCCTTAAAAGCTTCCCCGGATGGGACGTACTCACTGGTCTCCGAGGTGTCAGGAGCTCGATTGCCTGTTGCTTTCTTGCTTATAACCTTTTGGATTGCTAGAGGTAGATTGCTTTTGCCTCGACCCCGGCCTTAGGAGAGTTCTGCCCTCCCTTGTGTTGTATCTCCTCTACCACGTGAACGAACCATTGTTTGCACACATAAGAACTAGAAATCAGTTACAATTCAAGCTTGTAATGCATGCTTAAACATAATTGGATGTTGCAAGGAATCCTTCTCAGAAGGGGCAGTGCGGACCGCACAAAAGAGAGTGTGGCCGCAGATTGCCCATTGCGGACCACACAAAATTGAGTGCGGCTGTAGAGTGCCCATTTTGGACCACACAAAAATAAATGCGGCCACAGAGCCCCAGGTTCAGACTACTGGGGTCTCAGAAGTTCCATCATTGCGGACCGCACAAAATAAGAGCTGTCGCGACACGACGCAGATTACCAATCACATAAAATGAAGAACCGCCACAATATGGCCATCATCAACCTTGCCAAGATAATGCTTAACCCGGTGCCCATTAACTCTAAAAACCTCATCATTCTTATTTTTCAAATCTAGAGCACCAAAGGAGGTTACATTTACTACTTCAAAGGGCCCACTCCATTTTGATTTCAGCTTGCCCGGAAACATCCTTAATCGGGAATTGTCCAATAGCACCAAATCACCTTCTTTGAACTCCTTGTTGTGGATATACTTGCCATGGAGGTACTTCATCATATCCTTGTAAAGGGACGAACTTGTGTAGGCACGATACCGGAATTCATCAAGCTCATTCAAATGTGCCACTCTTAGATTTGCAGCGACATCCCATTCAAGGTTCAACATTTTCAAAGACCACATGGCCTCATGCTCAAGTTCTACGGAAGATGACACACCTTCCCAAACACCAATCGATATGGAGACATCCCAATCGGCGTCTTGTAGGCCGTCCTATAAGCCCAAAGAGCATCATCAAGTTTTCTTGACCAATCCGTTCGGTTGGCATTCACAGTCTTTGACAAAATACTCTTGATCTCCCGGTTGGAGACTTCAACCTGTCTGCTTGCTTGAGGATGATAGGGGGTTGAGAATTTATGAGTGACACCATACTTTGTGAGCAAGGTATCAAAAGCCCGGTTGCAAAAATGCGAACCCCCATCACTAATAATAGCCCTCGGAGTACCAAACCTTGTGAAGATGTTCTTTTACAAGAAAGCCACCACACTTCAACCTTCATTGTTGGGTAAAGCCACGACTTCAACCCATTTTGACACATAGTCCACATCTACCAAAATGTAAGTGTTCCCACAAGAGCTCACGAACGGTCCCATGAAATCAATACCCTAAACATCAAAGATATCAATCTCTAGAATGGTGGTAAGGGGCATCTCATTCTTCTTAGAAATCCCACAGGCCCTTTAGCATTCATCACAACGCTTGACAAGTTCACTAGCGTCCTTGTAGAGGGTAGGCCAATAGAATCCACAATTCAAAACCTTTTTAGCCGTTCTAGCTTCACCATGATGACCACCATACGTTGAAGAGTGGCAAGCTTCAAGAATTCCCATTTGTTCTTCTCCCGGCACACATTGCTGGATCACACCATCGGTATATCCGAAAAAGATACGACTCATCCCAATAATAATCCAAGCCATCCCATTTGAGCTTGTTCCTTTGGTTTGAAGAGAACTTATTCGGTACAATGCCGCTCACAAGATAATTGGCTAGATCGGCGAACCATGACATCCCGATAATTGAAATGGATAGGAGTTGCTCATTGGGAAATGAATCATTGATCTAAAGGCCGTCATGTGGCCTCCCCTCCTCCTCCAATCGGGACAAGTGGTCCGCCACTTGATTCTCACTACCCTTGCGGTCTTGAATCTCTAGATCAAACTATTGCAGAAGAAGCACCCACCGCATCAACCTTGCCTTAGAATATTTCTTTTTTATCAAATACCGAAGCGCCGCATGGTCGGTGTGAACAATCACCTTAGTACCCATCAAATACGGCCGAAACATCTCCATGGAAAAAACAATAGCAAGTAACTCCTTTTCGGTCACTATGTAGTTGATTTGGGCATCATTCATGGTCTTGCTAGCATAGTAGACCGGATGGAAGATTTTTTTGATTCTTGCCCCAACACAGCTCCAACCGCAACATCACTAGCATCACACATGACCTCAAAAGGCAAGCTCCAATCTGGTGCGGTGATAATAGGAGTAGTAGTCAACTTGAATTTAAGCAACTCGAATGCCTTCATACAATCTTCATTAACATGGAACTTGGTATCCTTCTCAAAAAGTTTGCACAATGGGGTCACCACCTTGAAAAAGTCCTTCTATGAATTAGCAATAGAAACCCTCATGACCCAAGAAGCTCCTCACTCCCTTCACGGATGTAGGAGGATGGATTTTAGAGATCACCTCAATTTTGGCTTGGTCAACCTCATTACCATATTTTGAAATTTTATGGCCGAGGACAATGCCTTCCTCGACCATGAAGTGACACTTCTCCCAATTCAACACCAAATTTGTCTCCTCACATCTAGCCAATACCCTATCCAAATTTTTCAAACAATCTTCAAACAATTCCCAACCACAGAAAAATCATCCATAAAAACCTCAAGAATGTCCTCAACCATGTCGGTGAAAATAGCCATCATACACCATTGAAAAGTCGTCGGTGCATTACACAACCCAAAAGGCATCCTTGAAAACGAGAAAGTACCATAAGGACATATGAAAGTGGTCTTCTCTTGGTCCTCGTGAGCAATAAAAACTTGATTGTAGCCAGAGTATCAATCAAGGAAGCAATAAAAAGCACGTCCGTCCGACCTATCAAGAATTTGGTCAAGAAATGGAAGCGGGAAATGATCTTTCCGAGTGACCTTGTTGACTTTCGTTAGTCCATGCACACTCTCCACCCGGTAACGGTCCTTGTTGGGGTCAATTCATACTTGTCATTTGTTACCACATTCATGCCCCCTTTATTTGGGACACATTGCACCGGAGAGGTCCACGAGCTATCAGAAATGGGGTAGACAGTCCCGACGTCTAACCACTTGATTGTCTCCTTCTTCACCACCTCTTGCATTGCCTCTTGCATTGCTTCATTTAATCTTCTTTCATGTTCAACGGAGGGTTTGGCACCCTCCTCCAAGATAATCTTGTGCATGCAAAAGGCGGGACTTACGCCCCGGATATCCGCCAAAGTCCATTCGATTGCTCTTTTCCTCCTTTGTAGCACCTCCAATGTGGACTCTACCTGCATGTTAGTTAAGCACGAAGAAAGAATAACTTGTAAAGTAGAAGAAAGGCCAAGGAATTCATACCTGAGGTGCGGGGGCAATGGCTTTAACTCGAAGGTAGGAGGCTCCTCGATTGAGGGCATTATTGGAGGAGTCTTCCGATTTTCAAGATCCAATGATAGCTTTCGGAGCTCATAAGTGTACAACCCCATGCCTTGCAATGCATTCACACACTCCACATAGCCATCACTCTCCTCATCATCATCAAGATTGAGCAAAACTTCTTCCAATTTGTCCTCAACATTCATTGTTGCACTAGCATCATCAACTATCACGTCGGTCACCAAATCCACAAATGAACAAACTTCATTACTATTCGGTTGCCTCATTGATTTGCAAACATGGAAGACCACCTTTTCATCACCCACTCGGAAAGTGAGCTCACCTACCTCCACATCAACAAGAGCCTTCCCCGTAGCAAGGAAAGGTCTACCCAAAATGATAGACACTTCATAGTCCACTTCAAAATCTAAGATCACAAAATCCGCTGGGAGGATGAACTTGTCAACTCTAACCAATACGTCATCAATAATACCCAAAGGCCTCTTCATTGTCCGATCCACCATTTGCAACCTCATGGATGTGGGTCTTGGTTGCCCAATTCCCAAAGTTTCGAACACAGAGTAGGGCATCAATTTAATACTTACCCGGAGATCACATAATGCTTTGGCAAAATCCGTGCTCCCAATAGTGCAAGGGATTGTAAAAGCGCCCGGATCTTCCAACTTGGAGCAATTGAGTGCACAATAGCACTCACTTGATGAGTCATCTTGATGGTTTCGCAATTCATTAATCTTTTCTTGGTTACCAAATCTTTCATGAATTTTGCATATCCCGGTATTTGTTCCAATGCCTCAATCAATGGCTCATTTATGGAAACACTCTTCATCATATCAATAAACTATTTGAATTGGTTCTCACTGTTTTGCTTTGCAAGCCTTTGAGGGTATGGAGGGGGAGGCCTTGGCATTGGCGCCTTAGCCTTTGGCACCACCGGTTCTGGCATGTCAATCACGTGTTCCCTATACAGGTTCACCTCTTCTTGTGTCTCCTCCACACTTCCATCTATATCAATTCACACTTCTTCATTATCTTGAACCACATTGCTTGGGATTTCATCCTCTTGAACCACAACATCTTCATCCACAATCCTTCATTGATTTGAGGTGGTTGCATCTCCACCTTTTCCACTTCTAGTAGTCACGGTCATAGCATGTCCTGTATTATTCCCACCCTTCGATTTCACCACCGTGTCACTAGGTAGTGCCCCCTTAGGACGAGTGTTCAATGCTTGTGAGATTTGGCCTACTTGAACCTCCAAATTCCGAATAGAAGTGTTGTGCGAGGCTATTTGAGCATCGGAGTCAGCGTTCTTCTCCATCATCTGTTTAAACATGTTTTCAATTCTACCCATCTCATTGGAAGAAGAGCTCGAGCCTTGAGTAGGATAGAGAGGTGGATTGATTGGTTGTTGCAACATCGGAGGCCTTTGAAAACCCAGCGCCAGGTTGTTGTTGTTGTTCCACCCTCCTTGATTATTACCTCCCAAATTGCCTTGATTGTTGTTACCCCAATTTCCTTGATTACTCCAATTGCCTTGATTTCCTTTATTGTTTCAATTGCTTTTATTAGAATTGCCACCACTCCAATTGCCTTGGTGGTTTTGGTTGTTCCAATTACCTTGGTTCCTTGTAACCTCCATTGTTGTTGGTTTTGTCCTTGAGCATTATTTATTTGACCTTGATAATTGTTGACATATTGAACTTCTTCATCTTGCTCATTGAATGAATCACCTTGATCATAACCACTATCATCTTGCAAAGATTGTTCTGGACGGCTTTGCATTTGTTGACCTTGTTGCCGTCTTTTGTTTATCATCATATTCACACCTTTCATTGCATGCACTTGTTTTGGCCCTTGAACTTTTTGAAGCTGAGCCTTGGCCAATTGGTTCATGGTACTTGTCAACTCGGCAATAACTTGCCCATGGTCATGTAGCTCCTTGTGTAGGTGAATAACATTAGGATCACCTCGCGGTACATTTGCTCTACTTTACCACGTCGAAGAGGTATCCGCCATCTCATCAAGAATTTCACAAGCTTCGGCATATGGCATGTTCATGAAGTTCCCCCCAGCAAGTTGATTAATCACACATTGATTAGTTATGTTGACCCCCCTGTAGAACGTCTGTTGGATCATGGCCTCAGTCATATCATTGTTCGGGCAATCTTTAACCATGGTACGATATCTTTCCCAAATCTCGTGCAATGGCTCATTGGGATCTTCCTTGAAAGCAAGAATCTCATCCCGAAGCGTTGCCATATGTCCCGGAGAGAAGAATTTGGAAATGGACTTTTCTGCCAACTCATCCCAAGCGG
Source organism: Nicotiana attenuata (assembly GCF_001879085.1). Classification (NCBI taxonomy): domain Eukaryota; kingdom Viridiplantae; phylum Streptophyta; class Magnoliopsida; order Solanales; family Solanaceae; genus Nicotiana; species Nicotiana attenuata. The sequence goes on from NW_017672402.1 coordinate 38,611, forward strand.
TGATGGAATGGTTGGGAAACCTCTCTAACCAGTCCAATGCTTTTCCCCGTAGAGAAAAGGGAAAAGCCTCAACCTAAGCGCGTCCTCAGAAACATTTGTTTGCTTTCTCCCCCAACAAGTATCGACGAACCCCTTGAGATGCTTGTAGGCATTTTGACTCAGAGCCCCGATGAAGAAACCCCATTGTTCAAGTAGTGTAAGGATCACGTTGGTGATTTAGAAGTTGCCCGACCCAATGCAGGGCAGTACTAGAGCACTTGCATAACCCTCGTTTGGCAATTGTTTGTGGGCTATCATTCTTGGTGGAGGTGGGGGAGGGACGGGCACATTATCGTGAGATGCGCGACCTCGTCTATTAGCTTGAGGTTGAATAGGAACCTCATCTATTGCATCATTATCCACGTCCTCCCCCGATTGCACATTTCCAATGGGCTTGTTGTTGAGAGCCATTTTCGTACCTAGAATCAATTCAAACACAAAATTAGTAAGGAAGGAAAGACAAAACACACAAAAACCTAGATATATAGCTAAATCCGTTTAACTCCCCGACAATGGCGCCAAAAAATGATCTCGCCCAAACTCACACCACAATTAGGTAGTGAGGAGATTGAAGAAATAATAAACCCAAACGAGTCTGGATCGAATCCACAGGGAGTTAGATTTTGGATTAGGTACATAACTAATGTAAATGCATGATATGCCTTAGGTTGTACTTCCACATATTCATTGGTTGTTTCTATTTCTACTTTTAGCTAATTATTGCAAGTGTTAAACTAGAAGACAATGTTTTTAGTTTTGGTTATTTTTCAAATGATTAAGGAATCTAGGGTCGTGACTTCCACCTAGGTGGCTACCTAATAGGTTGTAAACTATAGGGCATGTTTGATTTATTGGGGTCGTGGTATAGCAATCACACGCAATTGCTCACTCTATACCTCTCGGTAGTTTGAGTGATTTTGCTCGATTTGGCTTTCTCAAGCCCAAATGGGTACTGCACAAATCAAGTGATGTATGGTCAAGTCGCGTCATACTATCTCTAGATTTGGCCCTTTAATTGGGGCTATCAATTTCTTGAGTTCACCCCAATTCCTTGTTAGCCAAGTTTTCCTAAACCTAGTATCTCTTTCTCAAACAAAGACTAGGTGAAAAAGGCATGAATCAATGTTTGCAACCATTAATTCTAGATTTAAGCATAAACAAGGCTAAATATCACTTACCCAATCACAAACAAGCCCTAAAATTAAATACCCATTAAGTACCCACACTAGGGTTGAGCCACAACCCTAGATAAAGATTTAGCTAGTCATGAAAAATACAAGAAGAAATTAAGATGGAGTGCATAATCATTTATTAAAAAAAGAAAATCTAGTGTTAAGCAGTCAATCTAATACAAAATTACTCAAAGAAGTAAAGAAAAGCGCTCAGGTGCACCTCTGCAAACTACACTTAACCTAAAAATGACAAAAAGTTGTATTTATACTAAGCTGATAATATCTGACAAAATGCCCCTACGAAGGTTATGCGGCCGCATAATTCTGGTGCGGACCGTAAAATGGGCTTTTGCGGCCGCACAAAAGTGCTGCGGTCTGCAGTCTTGGGAACTTGGTCTTGGAACTTGGGGTCTTCTGCGGTCCGCATAAAAATGGGTGCGGCCGCACTTAGGGTTATGCGGCCGCACAAAAGTGATCCGGTCCACACTCCTAAACTTTCCAGCTCTTTGAATCTCAACCTTGTGGTTCGCATAATAATGGATGCGGCCGCACTTAACCCCTGCGGCCACACAATTTCAGTGCAGCCCACACTCCCTGAGATGGCCAAAACATACTCTCTAATTCTCTTTCTGCGATCGCACTAGAATTGTGCAGGCCGCACTGCTATCTCTTTTTCCCTGTTTTGGTTCTTGTTCACTTTAGACTCCTTTATGAGTTGATTTTGACTTCATTGGCTCGTTTCCCAATATTCCTGCAAGTAAGAACATTTCGTTAGTTTCCGGGAATATCTTTGAGCATTTTTGAGCTAAAACGCAAGTAAAAGAGAGCAAATAAGCGGTCAAAATCCCTAGTTATCAACCGCAGGCGCTGAACCAGGTAAGGCATCAATACTCCCTCTTGAATTTCAATTAAGTTTCGATATATCTTACTATTTTCATTATTTTGCAGGCCTCGGTGCTTCACCACGAGAGCTTCCTCCGATACCACTTTGAAATCAGCCAGCTCGAGTTCGAGCTTAAGGAGCAGGCCCAGAAAAAAGACATTTCCAAGCTCCTCAGTGAGCAACAGGACGGGGCCATCAAGGATCTTCATGCCGAGCTAGACAGGGCTCAGAAGGAAGCTTCAACCCTGAGGCAAGCTAAAAACGAGGAGCTAGTCGTTGTAACTAACAACACAACCTCACAGGTCTAACAGAAGATCGACCCGATCGACCAACTCCGAGTCGAGATAAACGAGGTCCAAGCCATGGCCGATGGGTGGAAAAGCAAAATGGACCTGCTGGCTTCGGAGAAGGAAACCACCAAGGCAAAACTGGCATCGATAGAGGTCTACTCCTCTACCAACTACGGGTGGCGAAGAAGAAAGCTAACAAGTGGTCTCAGCTGAATGACGATCTACGAGCAAAGCTGAGCTCGGCTGTCACAGAGTGGGACGCCCTCTGTAGAGAATACAAGGCAGTGAAGTCCAAGTTAGATACAACCACTGCCGATACCGAAGAATTGGTTGTCACGACCCGTAATTCCTACCGTCGGGACCGTGATGACGCCTAACATTTCACTTGCTAGGCAAGCCAATGTTAGAACTTATTATGCATTTTTAACAGTCTAAAATTAATCAATGAAGAAGAACTCATTAGCTGCAATATCCAAATGTAAATGCAGAAGCTAAAATCGTAAAACATCTGCTACAAATCCCTGAACCCGGTGTCAAAAGTGCGGGAGCTTCTAGAGTAATACATATAAGGGTCTGAAGTAAATACAAAGTTGTTTGAATGAAAATACTCACATAAATAGAAAGAGGATGGGGACTTCAGGAGTTGCGCGTGCTGAACAGCCGTATCTCAAGTCTCCGCAAATGTCCAATCCGATCACTCTAATAACCACCGCAGGGACTGACTCCAAAATCTGCACAGTGTGCAGAGTGTAGTATAAATACATCCGACCCCATGTACTGGTAAATGTCGAGCCTAACCTCGACAAAGTAGTGACGGGGCTAAGGCGGGTCTCATACACTATAACCTGTATGCAGTATATATAATGACAGAATAATAGAAATACAGAATAGAATTTAACAGTCAACTGAAAGTAATAACCGCAGCCTCAAGAATAGACCAGCATCGTCCAGAATTACCAATCTTTAATAGTTCATATACAAATACCAAAGAACCGACACAGCTCAAGAAATGGAAACATATAGGTTGTTACGGCGTGCAACCCGATCCTACCAGACGACACAAATCCTCCCTTATTTCACCGTGATAGCATCAACAACAGAGATAATATACATAAATATGTTGCGACGCGCAACCTGATTCCACCATATATCAATATCAGTATCATATTCACCCTTATTCCACCATATCAATCCACCCTTATTCCACCTGTTGCGGCGTGCAGCCCCATCCCACCATATAGTATATATTCACCCTTATTCCACCATATCATTCCACCCTTGTTACACCTGCTGCGGCGAGCAGCCCGATCCCACCATATCAGTACCAAACACTCAATGTACACAGTCAAATTAACAGTTCAAACGACCAAACCTTTACGATCAATAGATGTCAAACTGAACCAAAATGGAAACCTTGAATAATATAAGAGTCTACATAAGTAATAGTACGCAGCGAGACCAATCCAGCAATTTTACAATTAGAAGGTACAAGCAAGTCAAATTTAACAAATAGCAGGGAATCGTGAAACTATAAAAAGAGCTAACATCATGAACAGGAGAAGACATTGATTAACAAGTATCAGTTAAGCAGGGAAAATATTTAGAGAATTTAACAGCTAAGACAGGAAATGAAGCGATTAAGTAAAAGCGGAAGATCAGGGAAAACCGATAATTCGGTGACGCATAAGCACTCGCCACCTTGTATATACGCTGCTCACATGAAATTAACATAGCACATTGTCGGAGGGTTCCTAATTTCCTCAAGTCAAGGTTAACCAAGACACTTACCTCACTCCGCAGTCAATTCAAACTCTACCGGGGCCTTTCCCCTAGAATTCGGCTCCAAACCACTTGTATCTAACCACAATTGACTCAATTGCATCAAATATTGCTAAAGGAATCAATTCAAATGCATAAATTTAGAATTTCTAAAATTTCCCCCAAAAGTCAAAAACTGATCCCGGGCCCACTTGTCAAAACCCGAGGTTTGGACCAAAATCCATTTACCCATTCACCCCCGAGCCTGATTATGTAATTAGTCTTGGAATCCGACCTCAATTTGAGGTCTAAATCACAATTTCTCAAAAACCCTAATTCTATGCAAACCCCCAATTTCCACCATGAAAATTCTAGATTTTAGGTTGAAGATTTGTGAAATCTAATGAAATATTGAAAGAAAATAAGTTAGAATCACTTACCAATGTTTTGGGGAAGAAATGGTCTTGGAAAAATCGCCTCTAGAGTTCTAGGATTTGAAAATTTGATGAATGAGAGAAAAATCCCGTCTAACTTAAGTTTTACACAGCTGCAGATGTCGCAAATGCGAAGCCATGTTCGCATTTGCGATCACCGCAATTGCGAGAATGAGGTCACAATTGCGAACTCCCCACAAAATCCCAGTGATCGCATTTGTGATAAAGTGGCCGCAAATGCGAACCTTGATGCCCTCGGAAATGCGGACCATCCTTCACAATTGCGAAGATAATCCCAACAGTGTCGAGTCGCAAATGCCACTCTGCCTTCGCAAAAGCGGAACCGAAATTCACAAATGTGAATTTTTTACTCGCAAATGCGAGTACCCCCTGCCATGCCTAGGCTCGCAAATGCGATGCTTCTTTGAAAATGCGAGCGGTCTCGCAAATGCAAGTCAGGTCTCGCAAATGCGAGACCTGCAACAGACACCAGAAACTGATGTGCATCACCTATATTTTCTAAGTCCAATTCACTCCGTAGCCTATCTGAAACTCACCCGAGGCCTCGGGGCTCCAAACTAAACATGCAAACAAGTCCTAAAACATCATAAGAACTTGCTCGTGCGATCATATTGCCAAAATAACTCCTAGAACTATGAATTGAACACCAAATTGAATGAAATTTTCAAGAAAGCTTTAAATTTCTATTTTCACAACCAGACGTCTAAATCACGTCAAACTAACTCCGTTTCTCATCAAATTTCACAGACAAGTCATAAATATTATAATGGACCTATACCGGGCTCCGGAACCAAAATACGGACCCGATATCAACAGGGCCAAACATCAATCAATTCTTAAAAAACATTAAACTTTCAAACTCAATTTTAGACAAAAATTTATAACTCGATCTAGGGACCTACGAATTCTATTCGGGGTATACGCCCAGGTCTCATATTTCAATACGGACCCACCGGGACGTCAAAACACGGATCCGGGTCCGTTTACTCAAAATGTTGCCCAACGTCAACAAAATTAACTTTGAAAGCAAAAATTCTTATTTTTATCAGCTTTTAAAATGTAAGACCTTCGGGTCAATACTCGGAATGCACACGCAAATCGAGGAAGGCTAAAATGAGGTTCTAAAGGTTTCAAAACACAAAATTTGGTTCTAAAACATAAGATGACCTATCGGGTCATCACAATGGTGGCTTAATATAATGCCGATGTGGAGGGAGTCGAGGTCTGCCTGAAGGCAAAGGCTGAATATATGAAGTGACTATCCCGAAGAGAGACCCTCGAAGAGATCCACGCCCGAGGTTTTGACCTGTCGACTAAGATCGAGGAAGACAAAAAATCTGAGGACGAGGCAAAGAAGATTTACGAGCCTCAAGGTGTGGAAGGCTCTGAGGATTTCGGGGGCTCGGAGGGATTCGAGGGCTCCGATGGATCGGGCGACGAGTCAGGCCCTGGTGAAGACTAGGCGTAGATGCCTTAGTTCTTTTTTAGTTTTTGTCTTATGTACAATCTTTGTTTATTTTGAGGCCGCTTTGATTGGGACTTTTTAAGTATATTTTGGAATGTATATAAAATCTCTCCTTCCTGGCAATTTCGAGTCTTTAATTTTTCATCATCTTTTCGTAATTTTTATTCTTGCAATGTTCTAATGCCTTAGAATAGAATCAAATATAGTTATAGGGCGTTCATTTTTGAGATGTCTGAACGGAGCTTGACTTCGATACAACTTTGTTTGCTTGAGGCTTTGAAAACTCGATGTGACCGGAAGTGTTTTCACGATGCTTAAGTGATTTTAAACTATGCTTTTGCCGAGGGTAACCTTGTAGAAGTCATCAAATTTTTATAAAAGCCTTACTTTCTGATTACGAGCTTCAGACATCTCCGAGCCGTTTTTACAGCGACTATGACCTTTTATATTTAGGCACCGCCTAATAGGTTTGGTGCCCTCCGATATTTAGTAGCCCGAATTGTCCGAACTTTTTTCGGACGACAGTCCCCAAATGGGGATACCCCTTGGGCTCGATAGTTCGGACGACTGTCCCCGAGTGCAGGTAGCACTTGGGCTCGATTCCGCAATATAAGAGGCAAGAAAATGTGTAACTGTAAGGCGGAATTTTTCAATTCTGTGTGTAAAGTACATGATCAAAAATATGTAAAAGCATGTGTCATGGCTAAAGTGGACTATGTGGGCATGGCTCACACAACTATTTGGCCCTTACGATGAATCATAACCACCGAGCCTTAGCTTCTGGCATACAAGGTTTTCTTTTTTCCTTGCAAAATTTTCCCTTGCTAAAAATCTCAATCTGAGGGTAATGGCCCCCAGTATTCGAAGTCGAGGATGATAAGGCTCGAATACTATTGAGACCGACCTTTGAACTAAGTTAGCACATTTTACTATTGCCTCGTTAAAAATCTTGCCGAAAAGCCATGTTGGGGCAAAACCGGTTCAAGGGAAAAAGAGCAACACGTGCTTTCAGACCTAATAGCCACATCCATCCCTGGCCGTTGCTTGCAAATGTTAGTCCGACACATAACATGATTAAAGAGTATTTAAGATCATACCTTAGCAGTAGTACCGCTTTAGGTGCGTTATGTTCCAGTATTTGGTAGTTGCACACTATTTCCCACTTCGAGTTTGTATGAGCCTTTACCGGTAATTTCGATGACTCGATACGATCCTTCCCAATTCGGCCCCATCTATCCCTCGTTCGGGTTCCAGGTGTGTAATGTTACTTTCCTCAATACCAATTCCCCGATATTGAAATGTCGGAGGTTGGCTCTTCAGTTGTAGCATCTCTCTATCCGCTGTTTATGGGCGGCCAAGCGGACTAAAGTTGCCTCACATCTTTCATCCAATAGTTCCAAGCTCGTAATCATGGCCATGTCATTTGACTCTTCTGTCGCATATTGGAACCTGAGGCTCGATTCTCCCTCCTCGACAGGTATCAAGGCTTCGGCTCTGTAGACCAACAAAAATGGAGTGGCCTCGGTACTAGACTTCGAGGTTGTACGATATGCCCATTGGACTTCGGGCAAGATTTCCTTCCATTTCCCTTTGGAACCATTCAACCTCTTTTTAAGGTTTTGAAGTATGGTCTTGTTTGTTGACTCCGCTTGTCCGTTCCCACTAGGGTGGCAAGGTGTTGATATTATCTTTTTAATCTTGTGATCTTTGATAAATTGGTTTACCTTGCTACCGATGAATTGCTTCCTATTATCGCACACGACTTCGGCTGGTATCCCAAATCCACATATTGTGTGGTCCCAGATGAAGTCAATGACTTCTTTCATCCCATACCTTTTCGAATGCTTGGGCCTCGACCCACTGGAAAAATAGTCAGTCATGAATAGTATGAATTGAGTTTTATCGGGTTCTCATGGTAGGGGATCGACGATGTCCATCCCCCATTTCATAAACGGCCACGGGGATAGGACTGAGTGTAGTTTCTCTCCCGGTTGATGGATTATCGATACGTGTCTCTCGTAGCCGTCGCATTTTTCTACAAAGTCCTTCGCATTCTTCTCCATTTCGGTCCAATAATATCCGGTCCTGATAAACTTCAAACCAAAGATTCTGCCCCCGAATGATTTCCGCAAGTGCCTTCGTGAACATCTCTCAAGGCGTACTCGGTATTGCCTAGCCCCAGGCATCTGGCTAACGGTTCGTCGAACGTTCTCCTGCACAATGCCCCTTCGACCAAGCTAAATCTGGCAGCCTTGGTACACAGGGCTCTTGATTCTTTGGGATCCGAGGTCAATTTCCTGGTTTTCAAGTAGTTTATGTATTAGTTCGTCCAATCCCAGGTTCAACTCGTTGAGTTTACTTTGGCGTGGCCTTCTTCTATCACCGACTTCATGAGCTGTATGACTATTCCTGAACTGAATTCGTCATCTTCAACCGATGAACCCAAGTTAGCCAGAGCATCAACCTCACAGTTTTGATCACGGGGCACGTGCTATAGGGTCCATTCCTTGAATTGATGTAGCATTACCTGTAACTTGTCTAAATACCTTCGCATTCGTTGCTCTTTTTCTTTGAACGTCCCATTGACTTGACTTACCACGAGGAGAGAATCACACTTAGCTTCGACCACCTCGGCCCCAATGCTTTTAGCCAATTCGAGACCTGCAATCATGGCCTCATACTCGGCCTCATTGTTCGTCAATTTGACAGTTCTAATAGACTGTCTAACCATATTCCTTATAGGAGGTTTCAGCATGGTGTCGAGCCTGGACCCTTTTGCTTTCAAGGCACTGTCCATAAAAAGGGTATAAATTCCCGAGGTAGTCCCCGAGGCTCACAATAATTATCTTTAGACTTCGAGCACTAAGGCCGGCATAAATTCGACCACGAAGTCGGCAAAAATTTGAGATTTTATGGCAGTTCGGGTTTGATACTCGATATCGTACCCGCTGATTTCGACGGCCCATTTGGCCAATCGGCCCGAGAGCTCGGGCTTGTGCATGATGTTCCTCAGAGAGTAAGAGGTTACGACACATATGGGGTGACACTGAAAGTATGATTTTAACTTTCTGGAGGCTCTTAGCAAAGCAAGCACAAATTTTTCCAGGTGAGAATAACTTTTTTCGGCCAGTCTAGAGTTCTACGGACATAGTAAATAGGGAATTGCGTACCTTCCTCTTCTCGTACTAAGACTCCACTTACCGCCACCTCAGAAACCGCTAAGTAAAGGCACAACTGTTCTTCCGCCTTTGGAGTGTGGAGCAGGAGGGGGGACTTGAAAGTTACCATTTGAGTTCCTCCAAAGCTTATTAGCATTCTGGGGTCTGGGAAAAGTTGTTCTTCTTTTTCAACAATGAGAAGAACCGGTGGCTTCTGTCCGAGGATCTTGATATGAATCCACCCAGGGCGGCTATACGCCCGGTCAGCCTCTGAACGTCCTTGACGTTGTCCACCACGGTGATGTCTTCTATGGCTTGATTTTATCGGGGTTGATCTCGATCCCTCTATTGGATACCATGAACCCAAGGAATTTTTTGGATTTGGCCCCGAATGCGTACATTTTCCGGTTCAGCTTCATATTGTATATCTTCAATATGTCGAAGGTTTCCTGCAAATGTTTCAAATGGTACTCTATTCGCAGGGACATAATTAACATGTCGTTAATGTAAACTTCTAATGATTTTCCTATTTGTTCTTTGAACATCCGGTTTACTAGGTGTTAATAAGTGGCACCGACATTCTTTAATTCGAACGGCATTACATTATAAGAATAGGTGCCAAATTTTGTGATATAGAAAGTTTTTTCTTGATCGCCCGGGTTCATCCGAATTTGGTTGTACCCAAAATAGGCATCGAGAAAACTGAGATTCTCTTGCCCGACCGTCGCGTCTATCATCCGATCAATGTTAGGCAAAGGAAAAGAATCCTTAGGGCATGCTTTGTTCATATCTTTATAATCTACACACATTCTTAGCTTATTTCCTTTCGTAGGTACTACCACTACGTTGGTTAACTAGTCCGAGTACATAACTTCCCGAATGGATCCTATTTTAAGAACTTTAGATACCTCGTCCTTGATGAATGTGTGCTTGACTTCGGTCTGCGATCTTCTTTTCTGCTTAACCGGATGGAACTTTGGGTCCAAACTCAGCTTATGAGTGGTTACCTACGGCGGGATCCCAGTCATGTCAAGATGGGACCAGGCGAAACAATCTATGTTAGCTATAAGAAATTCAATGACTTTTTTCCTGAGCACGGGAGTTAACCCCGTGCCCTTTATACCTTCCGATTGGGTAAGTGTTCGATCAATATGACTTGCCCCAGCTCCTCGACCGTTGATTTGGTGGCGTCGGAATCATCGGGAGTGATGAACGACCTAGGAACTCCGTAATCATCCTCCTCGCCTACTCCTCGATCTTCTGGTTCGGTCGGGGCCAGTATCGGTGATTGCTATTTAATTTCTTCCTTCCTGGTCGGCTCCGTGTTCTTTGATGCCGAGATCACAAGCACTAGGATCCCTCGTCGATTAATTTCTTCCTTCCTGGTCAGCTCCGTAGACCGTCTTGATTCCTCCCATCGTAGGGAACTTTAGTGCCTCGTGCAGTGTTGAGGGTTCCCTCATGTTGTGAACCCATGGCCTTCCGAATGAGGAGTTATACCTCATGTCCCATTCGATCATGTAGAATTTTGTATGTTGAATTGTCCCGGTGATATTCACTACCAACGTTATTTCTCCTTTAGTAGTTTCGAATCCATGTTAAATTTGTTCAATACCGGGACTGCCGGTACAATTTGATCCTATAACCCCAACTAGTCTACGACCCTCGATCTGATGTTGTTGTCCGAGCTTCCTGGATCAACTAACACACCTTTAACTCGAGATTTGTTGATAAGAAAATATATGACCGGTGCATCATTATGAGGCTATACGATGCCTTCGGCATCCTCATCGCTGAACAAAATGGCTTCCTCCGGGATATAATCTCGGGTGCGCTTTTCCCTCGTGATGGATACGTTAGTGCATTTTATCATCGTCCCCTGGGGAACATCGACCCCTCCAATAATCATATTGATGACGTGCTGAGGTTCTTTCTGTTCGGTCTGTTTGTTGGAGTCCCTGTTCTTGAAGTGGTTTTTGGCTTGATCAATCAGAAATTCCCAGAGATGCCCATTATTGAACAACCGAGCAACTTCTTCTCTCAATTGTCGACAGTTCTCAATCATGTGTCCATGAGTGCCATGATACTTGCACATCAGTTTAGGATCTCTCTGGGTAGGGTCCGACTGCAATGGTCGAGGCAACTTGGTCTCCTTAACGCGCCCAATGGCTGATACGATGCTTGCTGTATCAACGTTAAAGTATACTCTGACAATCTTGGAGCTTCCCTTCCCCCGAGCGGCATGTCGAAACCATTTTTTCTCATCAGGCCTCGGCTATTGGGCCCTCGATCGTTTCTCTTTTCGTTCTTTATAGAGTTACGCGCGGACCCGTTTCCCCTTCGATCTGCACTGTATGGTTGGTACCGATCTTATATCGGCCTTGATTCATGATCGACGACTCTCTTAGGCCTGTCGTCGGTCCTAATGGGATAAACGGACCAGAAGGGGCTCTGAGTTGGCCGTCCTCGACTCTGATTTTTGACTGGTACCTATTGCGGATGTCTGCCCAAGTTACCGCCTAGTACTCTACCAAGTTTTGTTTTAGCTGCTGCGAAGCCAAGGAGCTTCAAGTGTTAAGTCCCTTAGTGAATGCCTGAACGGCCCAATAGTCTTTAACCAGAGGTAAGTCCATCCGTTCCATTGAAATATTGATGCAAACTCCCTGAGCATCTCATTGTTCCTTTGCTTAACCTTGAAAATATCCGATTTTCTAGTCTCGACCTTGATGACCCCGGCATGAGCCTGTACAAAAGCATTCGCGAGCATAGCGAACGAATCAATGGAATTATTGCTCCTTTTGACAGAGTTTCCTCGAACATCTTTAATAACATTAACTCGATTCCGTTATCTTCCAAGTCGTTACCTTTGATGGCACATGTGTAGGAGGTCGCATGCTCATTTAGACCAGAAGGTCACTCGTAGACAGACCCCGCCACCTTCGCCTTCGGGCGCTCCTCGTGTTGTTGGTCGGGCTTCTTCGCGAACGCTGTTCTCGGAGTCGGTAGGCAGGTTGGCATCGATGGCCACATGCAAGTTAGCATCGACTAGGTCTACAACTGGGATTCCATTGGGATCAGCAGGGCACCTTATTGCTAGGAACCAGATTGTTGTTTTCGCCATGATGGCCAGACTCAGCCTCGACGTTCAAGTGAGCAGACTGAGAATTTGACATTTTTAAACTGACCTGAAATTGTGACCTAAAAGAACAAGTGTAAAATAGAGTGTGTTATGGAGATTTATACCAAACCACCACTATTATCCTTAGCCCAACGGTGGACGCCAAACTGTTTACCCAGGAAACAGATAACAATTAAATTTATACGCAGTTTTAAGGATATGTGGATGATCCAATACAAATAATCAAGAATGTTAGATAAATGAATTAAGGATAAAATAGATAACAAAACCAGTTGTGACGTTGTGTCCGGGCTCGGATTTAAGCTGAACAATAGTTTTGCTCCCGACCGGACCCTCAATTTGAAGCTAAATATGTATGAAGAACTATGATTAAAAACAAGAATCTTTCAGTAGCTAAAAATCAGAAAAATAAGTTTGTATTGCCTTGATAAGTGTGTTAGTATGTATTGAATGAAAAAACTTCCCCTTTATATAGTACGACACTCTCATCCCTAGTACAACTCTAAAAATGTACTTTCTCGTCAATTACTGATATGCTACCGACGTCAGGCGAGATTCACGTCGTGATATCCTGTTGGGTGCGAATATCACGGCCTTCTGGTAGTCGTGTGCGACCGTTTGTAGTGCTTTCTGAGGTTTTGGAGCTCGTTCTGGGTTCGGGGAGTGTTGTCTTACCATGATCGGTGGCGAACACTCTGTTCAGCCTCTGAATGAGAAGTCCCTGTCTTCGATTTCGATCCCATGCAGTCATGTCTTCGCTTCGTTTGACACATTGGGAAATCGGGTTATGTGTTATCCCGGTTTTACCCGTATACATCCACCAACACGTTTCCCTTTAAATAATTAATCTGTTTTAAATATGTGTTATCTTTCGTACAATGCATGAAAGATTAGTTTAATCATGATTAATAAAAGTGTCCACTCATGTTTTACTTAAACTATTCGCTCTAATTGTGTTATTCGTCTTTAACGAATCATTGACACATATCAAGAGCTTAAGCTGGCCACATAGGAAAAAGCAAATTGCATTGCATTTTTTAAATATGTTTATGGTAGTGAATCGTGGTGGGTTTTAATTAGTTTAGACTTTTATAGTAATTAGATGACATAAGATATGAATGTAGACTTAAAATAGAGAAGCTTTGTGGCGGTGTATTCTTCAGAATTATCAATAATTAGACAATATATTTTGCATTCTAAAAAAATAGAGATAGAGCACTAACTTGTTAATAAGCTGTCAACTCATCTAAATGTATTTTAGTTAGTCACTAAAACCACTACGTATTTCTCTTAGCCACAGGTTTACTCTTACTAATTAAGAACTAACAATGTCCCCTTGCTCTTAATAACCCTTTTTCAATGTTAAGTTGGAACAACTTAATTATCATGTGTTTTGTCTGAGATTAACATAAGCTTTAATTTTCTTGGCAGCTGGCAGCGAGCAAATTCCCACTAGAGAGAGAACCTACTTCCTTTTAAGAAAATTATCTTTTCTTGCCGATAAGTGCTGTAGTTCGATTTTCATGCTAAAGCTTGTGGTTCATTTTAAATGTGTGTTCTGTGATTCTAAGTTGCTAGTTCAGCCTTTTGTTTGGAGCCAATCGAACTAGTTTTCGAAGACATTAGTCTCTGGGGAAAGTCCCATTAATTCCTTAGGTATTATTTGAGGCATATAGCTCTGACAAAATGTATATGCTTTTGTATTGAGTTATAAATTGTTTTTAGAAAGTTATGATGATTTAAATTAATTACTATGAGTAATATATATGTAGTTTTTACAAATATGCATGTTCAGACAAGTGCATGAGCTATTGTATGCTACTCCCTCCAACAACAACAACAACATATCCAATGTATTCCAATAAATAGGTTTTGGGGAGGATAGTGTGTATGCAGCTTTACCCCTACCTTGTGAAGATAGAGAGGCTATTTCCGATAAACCCTCTGCTCAGTGGAAGCATAGTCACATCACTTGTTGAAAAGAAAATAATAGTGCACAAACCATAGAAAGAAAACAGTAACACGACATATTACCAACAACAGTAGGATAATACGAAAACTGAAGCAAAAGCAACAACCGGTGTATGCTACTCCCTCCGGTCTATTTTAATTGTCATATTTCTCTTTTATATGTCCCTTAAGAAACTATTAATAAGAGATTTTTTTGACTACTATAACCTTATTTAATACTCTTCACTTTTATGTTTTCTTCGCTCTGTAGTCAATGTTTTTAATTTCAGCAAAATTTTAATACTACGGGCAACCTAGGAAAAAAGGTAATTAATTATACCTTATTTTCTAAACCGACAACTATGTCACACCAGATATATTTAGTAATCAATGCAAATAATAGGGACCCAAGGGAGTACATTATATGGGAAATGACAACTATAACGATCCGGCCGGTCGTTTTGAGAGTATGAGCCCCGATCCCCTATTTATTGCTATCTCTGTTTAATTTTATGGTTATTTGACTTGCCGGGGTGCTTGTGTCGGGTTCGGCTGAGTTTCATAGTGGAATGGGACACATAGTCCCTAAGTTTGAAGTTTTAGTTGTAAGAGTTGACCGTAGTTTGACTTGTGTGAAGACGCCGTTTTGTCGGTTTCAATAGCTCCTTATGGTGATTTTGGTCTTAGGATCATGTTCGGAAGTTGATTTGGAGGTCCGCAGGTCATTTCAGCGTTAATTGGCGAAAGTTGGAAATTTGTGGAAATTTTGGGATGTTTGACCGGGAGTGGACTTTTTGATATCAGGATCGGATTCCGATTCCGGAAGTTGGAGTAGGTCTGTAATGCTAAATATGACTTGTGTGCAAAATTTAAGGTCAATCGGACTTGTTTTGATAGGTTTCGGCGTCGGATGTAAAAGTTAGAAGTTCAAAAGTTCATTAAGCTTAAATTGGGGAGCGATCCGTGGTTTTAGTATTGTTTGATGTAATTTGAAGGCTTGATTAAGTTCGTGTGATATTTTAGGATGTGTTGGTAGGTTTGGTTGAGGTCCAGGGGCCTCGTATGGATTTCGGTGGCTAACAGATTGGAAATTGGACTTGGATGATGGTTGAAGCTTCAGATTGCTGGTGGCTGGTTTCCTTCTACGCATTTGCGAAGGTGCTCTCTCGTTCGCGTAGAGGAGATTGAGTGTTACTGGGATTTTGTCCTTCGCGTTCGCGATGTAGGTACCGCGTTCGCGAAGCTTTGGAGTCTTAGGTCTATGCGTTCGCGAGAGGGTCTACGCGTTCGGGTAGAGGAGCGGTCAATGGGGCATCAGGCTTTAAGCCTATGCGTTTGCGAGTAAGGCTCTGCGTTCGCGGAGGCCTGGAGGGCAGTGTGCATCGCATTCGCAAGTGGGCCCTCGCGTTCGCGTAAGAGGTTTTGTTGGGCATTGAATTTTTGTACTACGCAAATGCGAGGCAAGTTCTGCGTTCGCGAAGATGGAAACACCTGGGCAGAACTTAAATATTCAAATCGAGGGGTTTTCTCTCATTTTTATTTTGGGACTTTGATAACTCGGATTGAGGTGAAACTTTGGAGGGTTATCGGAGAAAACATTTGGGTAAGGATTACTGACTCATTTTTTATTATATTCCACTAATCTATCATTAATTTCTTAATTTTATTAAGGATTTGGGTTGTGAAATTGGGGGAAAAAGATGTAAGGTTCTTGGACCAAATTTTGAGGTTTTGATCAAGGTTTTGGTATCAGATTTGAGTAATTTTGGTATGGGTAGACTCGTGGTTAAACGGGTGTTCGGATATTATGACTTTTATCTTATTCCGAGAAGTGGGTCCGGGTTGACTTTTTGGAGCAATTTTCCAATTCCTTGCTAAATTCATAATTTCATTATTTAGATTAGTGTCTTATAGTTATATTTATAGTATGTAATTGCTTTTTGCTAGATTTGGACCGTTCGGAGTTGGAAAGTCGAGGGAAAGGCATTCTTATTGACTGATTGAGCTCGGTTTGAGGTAAGTGACTTGTCTAACCTTGTGTGGAGGAAATCCTTTTAGGATTTGGTACTGATGTAAAAATTTGTGATTTGTGTTTGCCGTGTACGCGAGGTGACGAGTGCGTACATGGGCTAAATATTAAAATTTCGGTCTTTGATAAGTAGTTTCCTTTTATGCCTCAATTGAGTTATTCTAGCACGTGTAGTCATCATGTTTAGCCTAATTTCACATGTCTACGTGTCTCATCTCTTAATTGCAATTTGTACAACATGCTTCGTTGAATTTTCTATTTCCTTGACTTCCGTGTCCGTTCTTTAACTGTAGGATTCCTTGCGTGTAATATCATTATTTCATTTATTACATGTTGACTTTCGTGATTCTTGTTGGGATAGGTGTTTGGTAGTGGCACGAGGTTTCTTCTGTGCGGAGTATTATGTGGCACGAGGTTCTTCCGTGCGGAGTGTTATGTGGCACTAGGTTTCTTCCGTGCGGAGCGTTATGTGGCATGAGGTTTTTTCCGTGCATAGTGTTATGTGGCACGAGGATTCTTCCGTGTGGAGTGTTATGTGGCACGAGGTTTCTTCCGTGCGGGTTGTTATTGGAACGAGGTTTCTTCCGTGTGGATTGTTATTGGCACGAGGTTTCTTCCGTGCAGAATGTTATTGGCAAGAGGTTCTTTCGTGCTGAGTGTTATTGGCACGAGGTTTCTACCATGCGAAGTGGTGTTGTGGCACGAGATCTCTACCATGCGGTTACTGCTCTTACTCTATTTGCTATGTTTTTGTTGCTATTGTTGTTCCTTAACTTGAAGACGTTCGTTTCCTTACGTATTGTAATTGTCTTCTTGGTTGCTCGTGCTGTTGCTTTTTCCGTAGACCTCATTGTTTCATTAACCTGCCATTTATTTTTATCATTTCACCTTATACCTTATTTCTTATATTTCAGTAGGGCCCTGACCTGACCTCGTCACTACTCTACCGAAGTTAGGCTTGCCACTTTCTAGGTACCATTGCGGTGTACTCATACTACGCTTCTGCACATATTTTTGTGCAGACCCAGGTACATCTTATCAGCCTCGATAATAGAGCGTTGGGCTGCTGCTTGGAGACTTCAAGGTATATCTGCCAGTGCTCACAGACCTCGGAGTCCCCCACTATCCTTATTATGTTGTCTTTTCTTTATTCTCTTAGACTCTGATGTATAGAGATAATTAGTTCTTCCTCAGAGCTTGTGGCTTGTAACTACCGGGTACTTGGAGTTGCTCTTACTTTGAGTAACAGATTTACTTGTACATGTCGAGCGACAGTTTGGAGTTGCTCTTACTTTGAGTAACTGCCGCTCGACATGTACAAGTAAATCTGTTACTCAAAGTAAGAGCAACTCCAAGTACCCGGTAGTTACAAGCCACAAGCTCTATGGAAGAACTAATTATCTCTANATATATATATATATATATATATATATATATATATATATATATATATATGTTGATATTTTAGTCCTTATTTCCCTTTACTTCCGCATATTGTTAGGCTTACCTAGTCTTAGAGACTAGGTAGCGTCATGATATCCCACGGAGGGAAATTGGGATCGTGACAAGTTGGTATCAGAGCCCTAGGTTCATAGGTGTTATGAGTCACAAGTAGATTTAGTAGAGTCTCGTGGATCGACATGGAGACGTTTGTACTTATCTTCGGGAGGCTATGGAACTGTTAGGAAAAAGTTGCACTTCTTTGATTCCTTGTCATGCGAAATCGTTGACTTCCGGGTTCTAAACATTTGCCTTTCTATTCTCTCACAGATGGTGAGGACACGTACAGCCGGATCAGATGACCAGACACCCGCGCCCCTGCTATAGCCGCGAGAGGCCGGGCCCGGGGTAGAGGCAGAGGACGTTTACGTGGTACAGCTAGAGCACCCGCACGAGCTCTACAGAGGAGCCGCTAGTAGCTCCAGTTTGGAGCGCAGGCACCTAAGACGCCTGTTACTACACCAGCTCTTCAGGAGACCCTCGCCAAGTTTCTGAGCATGTTCAGCACTTTAGCTCAGAAAGGATTGATCCCACTTGCTCCTGCTATATCTCAAGCGGGGGGAGGAGCACAGACTCCCGCCGCCCGCACCCCAGAGCAGTGGGTTCAGGTCGACCAGGTTCCAATGGTCATACCAGTGCAGCCGATAACCTTAGTTCTAGTTCGGCCCGAGGGAAGGGCAACAGTTTCTAAGGAGGAGCAGCTCAAGCTCGAGAGGTATAACAAGTAACACCCTCCTACTTTCAGTGGCTTGGTGTCAGAGGATGCTCATGGTTTTCTTGAGGAGTGTCACCGTATCCTCTGTACTATAGGTGTTGCAGAGTCTAGTGGGGTTTCTTTCATTACATTCCAGCTTAGGGGAGCGGCTTATCTGTGGTGGTGTGTTATGAGTTCGTCCGGTCAAGGCAGGTTCACTCATTTGGACTCAGTTCTCGGATATGTTCTTGAGGGAGTATGTTCCTAGAGTCTCAGAGATGCATGGCGCGTAGAGTATAAGCAGTTGCGCCAGCATTCTATCACCGTGTCGGAGTATGTGGTTCGGTTCAGTGATTTGGCTAGGCATGCACCAGCCTTGGTTGCTACTAATAAAGATCGAGTCTCTCGATTTATCGAGGGGCTTAACCCCAGTATCAGACTTTGCATGGTCCGAGAGTTGGAGATGGACATCGCATACCACCAGGTAGTGGGGATTGCTAGGAGATTTGAGGGTATGCTGACTCGGGAGAGAGAGACCAAGAGGTCTCGAGAGTTTGGCACTTATAGCGGTACTCGTGCCCCAGCTGTAGCTCGTCATGGTAGGGGCTATGTGAGTCACCGTGTTCATTCAGCACTTCCAACCGACAGTAGTATTCCGGCCACTCCTAAGCCCCGGGCTCCCTATTATGCGCTGCCATTTTCTAGTATACCTCCAGCACGGGGTACTTTCAGCAGTCAGTCCACCCAATCTGGCTTGAGCCAGCCACAGCAGCAATGTCCTCTGAGAGCTTGCTTTGAGTGAGGTGACACTCACCATATGGAGAGGGATTGCCCCAGACTTCAGAGGGGTGCACCTCCACTGACTACTCAGGCACCGCGTGCCCCACCGGGTCCTTAGACTATGGTTATAGCACCCCCTACCACTCCACCTGCACAACCAACTCGAGGTGGAGGTCGAGCAGGTAGAGGTTGCCCTAGAGGGTGAGGCCAGGCCAGCTATTATGCTCTTCCTACTCGGACGTAGGCAGATGCATCTGACTCTGTCATTATAGGTATTGTTCCGGTCTGTCATAGAGATGCATCAATCTTAACCAGGCTCCACTTATTCCTATGTTTTATCTTATTTTGTTACTACACCAGCTCTTCAGGAGACCCTCGCCAAGTTTCTGTGCGTGTTCAGCACTTTAACTCAGGCAGGGTTGATTCCACTTGCTCCTGTTATATCTCAGGCTAGGGGAGGAGCACAAACTCCCTCCGCCCGCACCCTAGAGCAGCGAGTTTAGATCGACCAGGTTCCAGAGGTCATACCAGTATAGTTGGTAGCCCCAGTTCGGCCCAAGGCGAGGACAGCAGTTTTTTAGGAGGAGAAGCTCAGGCTCGAGAGGTACAAGAAGTACCACCCTCCTACTTTCAGTGGCTTGGCGTCAGATGATGCCCAGGGTTTCTTGAGAAGCGCCACCGTATTATCCGTAGTATGGGTGTTGCAGAGTCTTGTGGGGTTTTTTTCACTACGTTCCAGCTTAGGGGAGCGACTTATCAGTGGTGGCGTGCTTATGAGTTGGGAAGTCCGGCCGATGCAGCTTCACTCACTTGGACTTTGTTCTCGGATATGTTCTTGAGGGAGTATGTTCCTTAGAGTCTCATAGATGCATGGAGCGCAGAGTTTGAGCAGCTGCACTAGGGTTCTATGACCGTGTCAGAGTATGCAGTTCGGTTCAGTGATTTGGCTAGGCATGCACCGGCCTCGGTTGCTACTGTTAGAGAGAAGGTCTGTCAATATATCGAGTGGCTAAACCCCAGTATTAGACTTAGCATGGCCCGATAGTTGGAGATAGACATCGCATACCACCAGGTAATGGGGATTACTAAGAGATGGAGGGTATGGTGAGAGTGGAGAGAGATGCCAAGAGGTCTCGAGAGTCTGGCACTTATAGCGGTACCCGTTCCCCAACTGCAGCTCATCATGGTAGGGGCTATGTGAGTCGCCCTGTTCATTCAACACTTCCAGCCGCCAACGGTATTCCGGCCACTCCTAGGCCCCAGGCTCCCTATTATGCACCGCCATTGTTTAGTGTACCTCCAGCATGGGGTGCTTTCAGCGGTCAGTCCAGCCGATCTAGCCCGAGCCAGCCACAACATCCATGTCCTTCGAGAGCTTTCTTTGAGTGTGGTGACACTCGCCGTATGTTGAGGGATTACCCTAGATTTAGGAGGGGTGCACCTCCACCGACTACTCAGGCACCACGTGCCCCACCGGGTTCTTAGGCTACGATTACAGCACCTGCTACCACTCCACATGCACAGCCAGCTCAAGGTGGAGGTTGGGCAGGTAGAGGTTACCCTATATGGGGAGGTCAAACCAGATATTATGCTCTTCCTGCTCGGACGGAGGCAATTGCATCCGACTCTGTCATTACAGGTATTGTTTCAGTCTATCATAGAGATGCATCAGTCTTATTTGATCCAGGCTCCACTTATTCCTATGTGTGATCTTATTATGCTCCGCATTTGGGTGTATCCTGTGATTCTTTGAGTTCTCCTATTTATGTGTCTACACTTGTAGGAGATTCTATTGTTGTTGTCCGTGTGTATCAGTCGTGTTTTGTTGTTCTTAGTTGTTTTGAGACCAGAGCCGATTTATTATTGCTCAGCATGGTAGACATTGATATTATTTTGGGCATGGACTGGTTGTCGCCCCATTATGTTATTCTTGATTGTCACTTCAAAACCGTGACACTGGCTATGCCAGGATTACCACGGTTAGAGTGGAGAGGTACCTTAGATTATGTTCCGGGTAGAGTTATTTCATTTCTAAAGGCTCAGCAAATGGTTGAGAAAGGGTGTGATGCGTATCTAGCTTATGTGAGAGATGTCAGTGTTGATACTCTTATCGTGGAGTGAATTTCGGTAGTGAGGGATTATCCCGATGTGTTTCCAGCGGATCTTCTGGGCATGCCACCCGACAGGGATATCGACTTTGGTATTAATTTGTTACCGGGCACTCAGCCCATCTATATTCCTCCATATTTTTTGTCTCCGCCTGAGTTGAAGGAGTAGTTGCGGGAGTTGCTTGATAAGGGCTTCATTCAGCCTAGTGTGTCGCCTTGGGGTGCTCCAGTCTTGTTTGTGAAGAAGAAGGATGGTTCTATGCGCATGTGTATTGATTATCGCCAATTAAACAAAGTTACAGTGAAGAACATGTATCTATTGCCTCATGTTGATGAACTATTTGATCAGTTACAGGGTGCTAGAGTGTTTTCCAAGATTGACTTGCGTTCAGGCTATCATCAGTTGAATATTCGGGAGCTAGACATCTCGAAGACTGCCTTCAGAACTCGGTATGGTCACTACGAGTTCCTTGTGATGTCATTTGGGCTGACCAACGCCCCAACAACATTCATGCATTTGATGCACAGTGTATTCCAGTCCTATCTTGACTCATTCATCATTATGTTTATTGACGACATTCTGGTGTACTCCCGGAGTCGGGAGGATCATGAGCAACACCTGAGGATTGTGCTTCAGACCTTGGGAGAAAAGAAGTTATATGCAAAATTTTCAAAGTGTAAATTCTAGCTAGATTCAGTGGCATTTTTGGGTCACGTAGTATCAAGTGAAGGGATCAAGGTAGATCAGAAGATGATTGAAGCAGTTAAAAGTTGGCCCAAACCGTCCTCAGCTATGGAGATCCGGAGTTTTCTTGGTTTGGCGGGATATTACTATCGATTTGTATAGGGTTTCTCATGTATTGCAGCACCTATGACCCGGCTGACCCAGAAGGTGCCCCGTTCAGGTGGACAGAGAAGTGTGAGGAGAGCTTTGACTACTGCCCCAGTATTGGTATTGCCTACAGGTTCGGGGTCTTATACTGTATATTGTGATGTGTCACAAATTGGTCTCGGCACGGTGTTGATGCAGGACAGTAGGGTGATTTTCTACGCGTCTAGACAGCTAAAGGTGGATGAGAAGAACTATCTTGTCCACGACCTTGAGTTAGCAGCTATTGCTCATGCCTTGTAGATTTGGCGGTACTATTTGTATGGTGTCCCTTATGAGATCTACACCGATCACCGAAGTCTGCAACATCTGTTCAAACAGAAGGATCTTAACTTGCGTCAGTGGAGGGGGTTAGAGCTGCTTAAGGATTATGATATCACCATTTTGTACCATTCTGGGAAGGCCAATATGGTGGTCGATGCCCTGAGTCATAGGGCGAAGAGTTTGTGCAATCTAGCATATCTACCAGTTGTAGAGAGGCCATTTGCATTGGATGTTCAGGCCTTGGCCAACCAGTTTGTTAGATTGGATGTTTCTGAGCCGAGTCGAGTTTTGACTTGTGTGGTTTCTCGGTCTTCTCTTTATGACCGTATCAGGGAGCGTCAGTATGATGACCCTCATCTGTTTGTCCTTAAGGACACGGTTCAACACGGTGATGCTAAGGAGGTCTCTATTGGGGATGACGGTGTATTGAGAATGCAGGTCAGGCTATATATACCTAACATAGATGGGTTGCGCGACTTGATTCTCCAGAGGCTCACACTTCTTGGTACTTCGTTCATCTAGGTGTCGTGAAGATGTATAAGGACTTGAGGAAGCATTATTGGTGGAGGAGAATGAAGAAGGACATAGTGGAGTATGTTGCTCGGTGCCTAAACTGTCAGCAGCTGAAGTATGTGGAAGCGGCCAGGAGGATTGCTCTAGAAGCTAGAGATTCTGGAGTGGATGTGGAAGCGGATCACTATGGGTTTTCTTGTTGGGCTCCCACGGACTCAGAGGAAGTTCGATGCAGTTTGGGTGATTGTGGATAGGTTGACCAAGTTGGCTTATTTCATACCAGTGATGATTACTTATTCTTCTGAGCAGCTGGCTCGAGTTTATATCCGTAAGATTGTTAGGCTTCATGGCATGCCGGTATCTATCATCTCTGATCGAGGTACGCAGTTTACATCGCGGTTCTGGAGAGCCGTACAACATGAGTTAGGTACTCGAGTTGAGTTGAGCACAGCATTTCACCCTCAGACGAGCGGGCAGTCCAAGCGCACTATTCAGATATTGGAGGATATGCTCTGTGCATGTGTAATGGAGTTTGGGGGGTTCTTGGGATCAGTTCTTGCCACTTGCGGAGTTTGCCTACAACAACAATTATTAGTCGAGAATTCAGATGGCCCCGTATGAGGCTTTGTTTGGTAGGCGGTGTCGGTCTCCAGTGGGTTGGTTCGAGCCGGGTGAGGCTCAGCTATTGGGTACAGACTTGGTTCAGGATGCCTTGGAAAAGGTTAAATTGATTCAGGATCGAATTCGTATAGCCCAATCCAGATAGAAGAGTTATGCGGATCAGAAGGTTCGCGATGTTGAATTCATGGTTGGGGAGCGGGTCTTGCTTCGGGTTTCGACCATGAAGGGTGTTATGAGGTTCGCGAAGAAGGGCAAGCTGAGCCCAAGGGTTATTGGCCCATTCGAGGTGTTGCAGCGAGTTGGGGAGGTTGCTTATGAGCTTGCGTTGCCTCCTAGTATATCAAGAGTTCATCCAGTATTCCATGTTTCTATGCTCCGGAAGTTTCACCGGGATCCGTCTCATGTGTTAGATTTTAGCTCAGTCCAGTTGGACAAGGATTTTTCTTATTTCGAGGAGCCGGTGGCCATTTTGGACAGGCAGGTTGAAAGTTGAGGTCGAAGAACATTTCTTCAGTGAAGGTTCAGTAGAGGGGTCAGCTAGTCGAGAAAGTGACTTGGGAGTCTGAGCATGACATGTGCAGCCGTTATCCTCATCTTTTCACCGCTTCAGGTATGTCTCTATACTCGTTCGAGGACGAACATTTATTTTAATAGGGGGAGGATGTAATGACCCGGTCGTTCATTTTGAGAGTATGAGCCCTGATCCTTTATTTATTGCTCCCTCTATTTTATCTTGCGGTTATTTGACTTGCCGGGGTGCTTGGTGTCGGGATCGGGTGAGTTTTAGAGTGGAATGCGACACATAGTCCCTAAATTCGAACTTTGAGTTGTAAGAGTTTACAATAGTTTGACTTGTGTGAACACAACTCCGGAATGGAGTTTCGTCGGTTCCAATAGCTCCGTATGGTGATTTTGGTCTTAGGAGCGTGTCCGGAGGTTGATTTGGAGGTCCGCAGGTCATTTCGACATTAATTGGCGAAAGTTGGAAATTGGTGGTATTTTTGAGAAGTTTGACCGGGAGTAGAATTTTTGATATCGGGGTCGGATTCTGATTCCGGAAGTTGGAGTAGGTCCGTAATGAAAATGTGACTTGTGTGCAAAACTTGAGGTCAATCGGACGTATTTTTATAGGTTTCGGCATCAAATGTAGAAGTTAGAAGTTTAAAAGTTCAATAAGCTTGAATTGGGGTGCGATCTGTGGTTTTAGTATTGTTTGATGTGATTTGAAGGCTCGACTAAGTTCGTATGATGTTTTAGGACGTGTTGGTAGGTTAGGTTGAGGTCCCGAGGGCCTCGAGTGGATTTCGGATGGTTAACGGATTGGAAATTGGACTTGGATGATGGCAGAGGCTTCATATTATTGGTGTCTGGTTTTCTTCTACGCGTTACGGAGGTGCACCCCCGTTCGCGTAGAGGAGTTTGAGTGTTATTGGGATTTTTGCCTTCGCGTTAGCGATGTAGGTCCCGCACTCACAAAGCTTTAGAGTCTTAGTTCTATGCATTCGCGAGAAGGTCTACGCGTTCGCGTAGAGGAGCGGTCAGTGGGGCATCAGGCGTTAAGCCTACGCGTTCGCAAGTAAGTCTCCGCGTTCGCGGAGACCTGGAGGGCAGTGTGCATCGCGTTCGCGAGTGGGCCCTCGCGTTCGCGTTCGCGTAAGAGGTATTTTTGGGCAGTGGCATTTTGCGCTTCACAAACGCGAGGCAAGTTCTACGTTTGCGAAGAAGGAAACACTTGAGCAGAACTTAAATATTAAAATCAAGGGTTTTTCTCTCATTTTCATTTTGGGACTTTGAGAGCTCGGATTGAGGCGAAATTTTGGGGGATTTTCGGAAAAAGCATTTGGGTAAGCATTCTTGACTCATTTTTGATTATATTCTACTAATCTATCATTAATTTCTTCCTTTAGTTAAGGATTTGGGTTGTGAAATTTAGGAGAAAAAGTGTAAGGTTCTTAGACCGAATTTTGAGGTTTTGATCGAGGTTTCGGTATCGGATTTGAGTAATTTTGCTATGGGCGGACTCGTGGTTGAACAAGTGTTCGAATTTTTTAACTTTTACCTGATTCCGAGATGTGGGCCCAGGTAGACTTTTTGGAGCAATTTTCCAATTCCTTGCTAATTTCATAATTTTATTATTTAGATTAGTTTCTTATAGTTATATTTATAGTATGTAATTTCTTTTGGCTAGATTTGGATCGTTCGGAGTTGGAAAGTTGAGGGAAAGGCATTCTTATTGACCGATTGAGCTAGGTTTGAGGTAAGTGGCTTGTCTAACCTTGTGTGGAGGAAATCCCCTTGGGATTTGTTACTGACGTAACAATTTGTAATATGTGAGTGCCGTGTACGTGAGGTGACGAGTGCGTACATGGTCTAAAAATTGAAATTTCGTTCTTTGCTAAGTAGTTCCTTTTTGATGCCTTAATTGGGTTATTCTAGCACGTGTAGTCATCATGTTTAGCCTAATTTCAGATGTCTACGTGTTTCATCTCTTAATTTCAATTTGTACAACATGCTTAGTTGAATTTTCTATTTCCTTGACTTTCGTATTTGTTCTTCAACTGTAAGATTCCTTGCTTGTAATATCATTGTTTCATTTATTATGTGTTGACTTTCGTAATTCTTGTTGAGATGATTGTTTGGTAGTTGCACGAGGTTTCTTCCGTCTAGAGCGTTATGTGGAACGAGGTTCTTCCGTGTGGACTGTTATCTGGCACGAGGTTTCTTCCGTGCAGAGTGTTATGTGGCACGAGGTTTCTTCCATGTGGAGTGTTATGTGGGCACGAGGTTTCTATCGTGCGGAGTGTTATGTGGCACAAGGTTTTTTCCGTGCGGAGTGTTATTGGCACGAGGTTTTTTCCTTGTGGAATGTTATTGGCACGAGTTTTCTTCCGTGCGGAGTGTTATTGGCACGAGGCTTCTGCCGTGCAGAGTGTTGTTATTGCACGAGGTCTCTGCCGTGCGGTTACTGTTCTTCCTCTAATTGCTATGTTGTTTGTTGTTGTTTTTGTTCCTTAACTTGTAAGATGTTCGTTTCCTTACGTGTTGTAATTGTCTTCCTCGTTGCTCGTGCTGTGCTTTTTCCGTACATCCTCATTGTTTCATTAACCTGCCCATTCTTTTTATCATTTCACCTTCTGCCTTATTTCTTATATCTTAGTAGGGCCCTGACCTAACCTCGTCACTACTCTATCGAGGTTAGGCTTGGCACTTACTGGGTGCGGTTGTGGTGTACTCATACTACTCTTCTACACATATTTTTATGCGGACCCAGGTACATCTTACAGCCTTGATAGTAGAGCGTTGGGCTGCTGCTTGGAGACTTCAAGGTATATCTGTCAGCGTCCGCAGACCTCGGAGTCCCCTCAATCCTTATGATGTTTTCTTTTCTTTTCTTTATTCTCTTAGAATTTGATGTATAAAGATATTTAGTACTTCCTTGGAGCTTGTTGTAACTATCGGGTTTTGGGAGTTGCTCTTACTTTGAGTTACAGATTTACTTGTACATGCCGAGCGGCAGTTTTCAGCTGTATATATATATATATATATATATATATATATGTTGATGTTGAGATTCTAGCCCTTATTTCCCTTTACTTCCGCATATTGTTAGGCTTACCTAGTCTTAGAGACAAAGTGCCATCACGAAATCCCACGCAGAAAAATTGGATCGTGACAACAACCGCATTTTGAATCTCACTACGATAGATTACTTGTTGAGTTTAAAGCTTTCTTATATGAATTATATAATGGTGAGTTGATTAATGTTACTCACGAGAGTGTAGCATAAACATATCATGTATGCTGCACATGAGTCATGAGAGATTAATTAACAATAATTAGGTCATGAGGAGACAAAGATAGCAAAGGTGACTTCCCGTTGCTCCATTAATGGAGCTTGAGTAAAAGTATTGAGTATACAAGTTTTAATCCATGAGTCAACTCAAAATTTTGAGCTATGAGCTACGAGATTAAGATTTGAGAAAAGATTTTGTGATTTAGTCTTTTAGTTTGAGAAAGTTTTATTGTTGAATAGGTTGAGATATTTAAGCGAGTGGCCTAAATTTAATCATATATAGTCCCTTAGCTGGCTCATGAAAAAGTAGCTTATTGAAGTTTTAGTGATTAAATATTTTTAAGTGTGTATACTTTCCTGTCATTTCTGATAAGCACTCCAGGCCTTGAGCAGCCAAACATAAACGTTATATATAAACTTATTAGTACATAACTAATACTGAAAATAGCTCAAACAATAATATCAACACCACGATATATTACATGCATAAATTAGGTGATCAATGCTTCACCACAGCTTGATGTGCAGTCAGGAAACTTCATTAACAAGCTAGTAAAAAAAACATTTAAATTAAAAAAAAAAGAAGGAGAAATTAGAAAGGAAAAAGAATTACACGAGAAACTAGTACATTATTTGACATACCCTCGTAAATTATTACTACTCTTTATTTTCACCTAAGTTCTCATTAGAATTGTCACGACACAAGTTATCCATCCGTGAACCGTCATGACGGCACCTAGTCTCTACGACTAGGTAAGCCTAACATTTTGCGGAAATGAAATGAAACATGAAAAAAAAACAAGTTAACAGGTAAATTAAATTAAGAAATTTAGATGTCGCTCGGCATATACAATAATCGCTCTTGAAATGTGGCTGGAAAGAGGTACCTGGATCTGCACACGAAAAACATGTGCAGGAAAGGGAATGAGTACACCACAGCGGTATCCAGTAAGTGCCAAGCCTAACCTCGGTCGAGTAGTGACGAGATCAGGTCGGGGCCCTACTGGTATATATATATAATAAAATAATACAGTATGAAATATCGCAGTAAAGATAAAACTAACATTTGACGAGAATGACATCACCGAAAAATAATAACTCAGGACACAGAGATAGCAACAGGGGATCTCCCGGGATACCGTCCCATAGTCCTAAACGTAAATGTACAGGAGATCTCCCGGGATACAGTCCCGTAGTCCCAGACGTAAATGTGCAGGGGGATCTCCCGGAATACTGTTCCGTAGTCCCAAAGTAAATATCCAGTACAAGAGGATCTCTTGGGATACCGTCCCGTAGTCCCAAACATAAACGTGCAAGGTTAGGCAAGCCACTTACCTCGAACCAAGCTCAAATCAATCTGAAATCACGCTCTTCCCACGAGTATCGAACTCTGAGTGGCCCAAATCTAATCAAATCAATTTCATAACGTAAATAGAGCTACAAACAACTAATTTAGCTAATGAAATCAAAGCTAAGGTGAGAAAATAGAAAAACGCCCAAAAATCCTCCTCGGGCCCACGTCTCGAAATCGGGTAAAAGTCACAAATTATGAACACCCATTCACTCACGAGTCTAACCACAACAATATCACTCAAATCCGATACCAAAATCTCGATCAAAATTCCAAAATTCGGCCAAAGAACTTTTCTCAATTTTTTCACCCCAAATCCGAAATTAAATGATGAAATCAAGCTTAGATTATTGGATATAATCAAAAAGGAGTTTGGAATCATTGCCCACAAACTTCCTCCGAAAATCTCTTCAAATTTCGCCTTCTACCGAGCTCTCAATCAAATTTTTGAGTTATGAACTCAAACCCTCGTTTTTGAACTTTAAATTCTGCCACAGTGATTTTCTTAATCGTGATCGCAGAAGCACCATCGCGATCGCGAAGAATAACTTCGCTGACTCATAAGTTTACACTACGCAAACGCGTAGAACCCCACGCGAACGCGATGTTGTGACTCTCCCAACTACGCGATCGCACACCACGCATCACATTCGCGATGAACAAACGCGTGGCTCCAGCTTAGGTCAACTTAACTCTACACAAACGCGACTTAGCCCACGCGTTCGCGATGCATCACCTGATGAACTTACGCGATCGCATCCCTATCTTAGCGAACGCGAAGAACAAACTTAGCTGGTCTCCTAAAATGCCCTACGCGATCGCGAGCCTTCTCACGCAATCGCGATGAAGGATTTTCTGCAACAGAAACACCAGAAATCTGCCACTTCTCCAAGTCCAAAAATGACCCGTTGAGCATTCGAAACACACCCGAGGTCCCCGGGACCTCAACCAAACATACCAACCTATCCTAAGACACCATACAAACTTAGACTAACCCTTAAATCACATCAAACAACGCTAAAATCACGAATCACCCTCAAATCCAAACTTTAAGAACTTGAAACTTTAAAATTCTACAACCGATGCCGAAACCAACCAAACCACGTCTGATTGACCCTAAGTTTTTCACACAAGTCATATTCAAAACTATGGACCTACTCCAACTTCCGGAATCAAATTTTGACCCCGATATCAAATATTTCATTATCGGCCCGAAACTACAAAAATTCAACTTTCGCCATTTCAAGCCTAAATGAGCTACGGACCTCAAAAACACAATCCGGACACGCCCCTAAGCCCAAAATCACCCAACGGAGCTAACGGAATCGCCAAAATTCCATTCCGTTGTCGTCTTCACCATGTTCCGACTACGGTCCAAATTCTAAGACTTAAGCTCTCATTTTGGGAATAAGTGTCCCAAAACACTCCGAAACTCAAAACGAATCATCCCGGAAAATCAGAACAGCAGAAAAATAGATACGGGGAAGCAGTTAATAGGGGATGGGGGCGCAAATTTTCAAAACGACCCGCCGGGTCGTTACATCCTCCCCCTCTTAAAATATTCGTTCGTCCTCGAGAGCATAGAGACATACCTGAAGTGGTGAAAAGATGAGGATAACGGCTGCATATATCCTGCTCGGTCTCCCAAGTTGCCTCCTCGACCGACTGACCCTGCCACTAAACCTTTATTGATGCAATGCTCTTTAACCT
The DNA here is from genome assembly GCF_001879085.1 of Nicotiana attenuata. NCBI lineage: Eukaryota > Viridiplantae > Streptophyta > Magnoliopsida > Solanales > Solanaceae > Nicotiana > Nicotiana attenuata. Next base: position 69,172 of record NW_017672402.1, read on the forward strand.
CAGCTTTCGAACCTGCCTGTCCAATATAGCCACTAGCTCCTCAACATAAGATAGATCCTTGTCCAACTATACTGAGCTGAAATCCAACACGTGAGACGGATCACTGTGATACCTCTGGAGCATCGAAATATGAAATACCGGATGAACTCCTACTAGGCTGGGAGGTAAAGCAAGCTGTGGTGAAGCATTAATCAAAGGGACCAGTAAAACTTGGGCTCAATTTGCCCCTTTGTTTGAATCTCATAACGCCCTTCATAGGTGAAACCCGAAGAAAGTCCCGCTCTCCAACCATAAATGAAACATCGCGAACCTTCCGGTCCGCATAACTCTTTTGTCTGGACTGGGATGTGCGAAGTCTATTCTGAATCACCTTAACCTTCTCCAAACCATCCAAAACCAAGTATGTGCCCAATAATCTAGCCTCACCCGTCTCGAACCAACCCACCGGGGACCTACACCGCCTACCTTACAGAGCCTCATACGGTGCCATCTGAATGCTGGACTGATAACTGTTGTTGTAGGAAAACTCCGTAAGTGGCAAGAAGTGATCCCAAGAACCTCCAAACTCCATCACATGCGCACAGAGCATATCCTCAAGATTCTTAATAGTGCTCTCGGACTGTTCGTCCGTCTAGGGGTGAAATGTTGTGCTTAACTCCACCCGAGTACCCAATTCATGCCGTACGGCTCTCTAGAACCGTGATATAAATTGCATTCCCCGGTCAGAGATGATAGATACCGGCACGCCATGAAGCCTGACAATCCCTCGGATATAAACTCGAGCAAACTACTCGGAAGAATAGGTAGTCATCACAGGAAGGAAGTGAGCTGACTTGGTCAGCCTATCTACAATCATACAAACTGCATCAAACTTCCGCTGAGTCTGTGGGAGTCCAACAACGAAATCCATAGTGATCCGCTCCCATTTACACTCCGGAATCTCCAACTTCTGAAGCAATCCACCCGGCCGCTGATGCTCATACTTCACCTGCTAGCAATTTTGGCACCGAGCAATATATTCCACTATGTCCTTCTTTATTCTACGCCACCAATAATGCTGCCTCAAGTCCTGATACATCTTCGCGGCACTCGGATGAATAGAGTACCACAAGCTATGAGCCTCTTAAAGAATCAACTCACGCAAACCATCAACATTAGGCACTCATAGCCTGCCCTGCATCCTTAATGCACCATCATCCCCAATAGTGACCTCCTTAGCATCACCGTGCTGGACCGTGTCCTTTAGGACAAGCAGATGGGGGTCATCATACTGACGCTCCCTAATACGATCATAAAGAGAAAACCTAGAGACCACACAAGCCAATTCTCGACTAGGCTCAGAATATCCAATCTAACAAACTGGCTGGCTAAGGCCAGAACATCCATCGCCATGGGCCTCTCTGCTGCTGGTAGATAAGCCAAACTCCCCAAACTCTCTGTCCGGCGACTCAAAGCATCGGCCACCACATTGGCCTTCCCCGGGTGGTACAAAATAGTGATATCATAATCCTTAAGTGTCGGCGCCCCTTTTTCCTCTTTTAAAAGGCGAAATCGAGTTTACGACATTTGGGCGGACAACTCCTTCCCCTTTTGGGAATTGGGTTTTGGAGTTTGAAGAGTCGCCACCTAATGATTAAGTGCATTAGGACACTAAGAAGGGTTTGAGTTGGAAAACCAGAGTTTGGGTAAGGGCTAAAAATTATCTCTAGTTGAAGGTGTTAGGCACCCCTCAAGATCCACCAGTGTGGTTCCTGGCCATGCTACAATTGTGACTTTAAAGCAAGTAAGCATACAAGACAAATTTTACATAAGCACCTCGAGTAGATATGTATAATGGTTACTAAGCATGCTGAAATTTTGAATAGGTGATTTCCTAGTTATTTGAAAGAATGTCTAAGTGCAAAAAAAGGGACCAAATAATGAATATAAACAATTAGTTACAGAAGTGGGTGAGCAAGTAAATTTTATTAGAAGAAGAGGACAGTAGACTAAAAAAGTTAAAGGGGTAAATTTTAATAGACGTAGAAAAACAAAGTGACTAAGTAAATTTAAAAGAACAGAAAATTGTCAATCTAAAATAATTACATAAAGGAAGGGGGTCCTAGGTTTGTAAAATACATGGATCATCCACACAACACCGGTAGTCAATCGTACGCATGGTGTTATCGCGTGATCATCATCTCCATGTCTACCCTTCCCACCCCGTTGAGGTATTGAAGCGCGGAATGGTATCGTTACTTATTGCATGCTATTACCCGTCCCGATCCTATCAGTTCCGGAGGCATTGGAACTACTAGTCCTAAAGGGAAGGGAATTGGGGCTTTTCAGAAGTTCAAGAAAGGATAAAAAATCTAGGCGACAATCAAAACATATAGTCAAATAGGGGGAGACAAACAGCAATTAGGGCTCAGACAGGCCTCCTCACTTAAATGCAAATACATAGCATGACTTCAGATACTGGTTAGGTCTTTAATTAAATTAAGGCGTAGGATAGGCTGATTCATCACATATTTCTCAGATGAGGAGTCCGAATTAGTCTTGACTAGATGTAGTTATCAGAACTGATACAGTTAATCAATTACCTACTGGCTTGCCTAGGTGAGATCTGTGATCAGGATATCTAACAATGCAGAAGGCGTACTGATTTTAAGGACGATTATTGATTTTAGAAACAAACAAAAGTTCTGGAGATGTTAAAACGACTTTACCACTGATTCTAGACTTACTAGCGAGATGGACGATTCAGATTCAGTTGGTTTGCTCCTATAGGCATGATCTCTAAGTGTCATTAGTTTTAAAACAGTTATATAAATGCAAGAGTCCTATAGACATGATGTCTAGAATGAGTTGGTTATTATTAAGCCTAAGATTGTTTGCCAAATGGTGTGTATATGCAGAATAACTTAAGGCATGATTTTATATGCAGAACCTATTGGCATGATCTCTAAAATGCGGAAATGCAAAAGTGCAGAAGCGTAGAAAAACTTATAGGCATGTTTTCTAAATGCAGAAGTGCAGAAATTGTGAATGACCTATAGGCAGGTTTTCTACATGCAGAAATGCAGAAATTATAGAAGATCCTATAGGCATGCTTTCTAAGCGCAAAAAAATGCAGAATTATAAAAGATCCTATAGGCATGCTTTCTACCCTTTACATGCATTCATTCCCCCATCCCTTTTCACTATCCATCCCCAATAGTTATTACAAAGTACTACAGAAAGTAAAAAAAATTACAGCAGCGGTTACAGCTACATCTAATCAGCCTAATTCAGACTCAAAGTCCAACAATATGAGATAAACCAACTTCCAGGATCAGATTTCCAAAAGACTTTCTCATATTTGGAGTGTGTCAAAGTTCCCAAGAGTCTCAAAGGGACACCGGGCAGTGCTTACACCCCAAAAACATTTCAGAATCAAGAGCATAGTGCAGTGTGGAGATGCCAGCCCTCAGATGTCCAAGTTCAGAGGGAACTCAGGGTCCCAAAGCAAGGCTCATAAGAGAGGGGCAGAACTTAGAATCTAAGAGTAAGTGTAAGTGCATAGGGGGAAGGGAATCAGGGAGAGACACGGCAGGCGGGTGGTCATGCCCAGCAATTGGGATGCTGGCACACCCCTGACCAGCCTGCTAGCCAAACATTGAGAGTTAGGATCCATTGTGGATCAAGTCATGGCCAGGGCAGTAATTAAGATACTGTCAGGCCAAGACCCTAACTCAGCACATAGAAGGGAATAGGGATAGGGATCCATGACAGAAACAGAAGCAAAGAAAAGAGATATGAAGCACAAATTACAGCATGTAAGCAATAAAGTAAACAAGAAGCCTGAAGCTGTAAAGTAAACACATAGGGGGTGAAGCAGAATATTTAAACAAAGGACATACCAGTTTCAAAGAAAATAAGTAATCAAAAATAGCCTTGAAAAAGCCGAAATGCAAACAGCAGTTCCAAAAGATCTCAGGTAAAGCAGGATTAGAAAATCAGTATTGCTCGAAAAGTGAGTTCCATGTGTGAGTGGTGTATTTTCGTGTGTTTCTGATTATGAGAGAATTCCCTGATGATAGAAAGAGGGAGGACTAGGTCCTTATATAGTTTTTGAAAACAAGTAAGGCAGGCAAAGAGTGCACAAACATAGAAACCAATCAATTAGTATCAATTAAGACAACTAGACTCCTTTAATTAGGGGGTCTAGGTCAAACGGCTAATTGAGATGAAATAAGGAGAAAAAATCAGTTTACTAAGGCTCGATTAAGGTAAGGAAACCATGTAGTGCACAAATAGGGTCAAATACATAGTTGGTAATTAAGGAAAGATGGAATAGTAGTGCTCTTTATAAAGTAAAAATAAGGTATAAGTTTGAAAATCAATCAAAAGGGTCCCAGATCCAATTGTAATCACAGAGAACCTTAAGTAATTAAGGAAAGAGTCATATAGATATGGAAATAATTCAAACGTTGGTACAGAATCACAGAAGAAATATACAAGACCAAGTATTTTAAGGAAAACATCACATGCCTAGGATTTTTACAAAAAGGATCAAAATAAACAGCCAGTAGGGTAAAAGGGATCCAATCGAAATAAATCAGTGATGTATCACTAGCACGATTAAAGGGATTTCAAAATCAATTCTTGGTGAAATATTTTGAAAGGGAAGTTTTCCTCATATATAAAGCATACAATTTAAGCAAAAGAAGAGTCTAACAATGAAAGTTTCAGAACCACAGGCAAGTAGGATTTGAGTTCGATTACAGGCTCACCGTGAGTCTGGAAACCTAGGGTTCCAAAGTGAAACCCTAGTGCCATCTACCCAAAGAGAAACGCCCAAATTTTAGAGTTTCAAATAGAATCAGAGGTGAGAAATCATTGAGAGAGGCAAACATACGCGATCGCAAACACATTGATTCAAAGGCTTGCTTGAGAAAATCTTGGAATTCAAAATAGATCACAGAAGTTTAAACAAAGCAGGTAAGAGCAATACCTAGCAGGAATACCAACAAAAATGAGTAAAGTGAAACAAAATCAAAGAGCACGAACACATAGCAAAGAGTAAAGGACAAACAACCTAGTTAACATGTGAACAAGGAACAACAAAAAGATCTTGCCAAATCGAAATAAGAAAACAAACTTGAGCATAATAAGAAATAAACAAGCGAGTATAAACACACATAAGAGAGAGCAAAAGAGTCAGAAAACATTTAAAAGAAACTTTTTCCAGAAACCCTAAAAATTGGATTTGAACGGTTTTGAGAAAGAGAATTTGGGGAAAACCCTTAAAACGTCAAGCAAGGACCAAGCATGTCACAGTTCTAAAAGAAATGAACGAGTATAGAACCTTAGAAGGCTTAAAAAGGCAAAGAAAACCCTAGAATGAGAAGGTCTTGAGGAAAGTCGGATCCTGAGTCGAAGAGACTCATATTGCCTTGAACATGCCGGAAATGGCCGTAGAGGCCATAGATCTTGCAGATCTGAGACAGATCTAAAGGAAACCGTAGAAGTCAGGCCTCCAAACTTCGAGTAACTCAAGCTGAGGGTGAGGGAGAGGGAGCACAGGCCATCCATGGCCAGGGGTGCCATGGATTCCGGTGGAGGTGAGACGGAGATCGGTGGAATAAGGTTAGGGTTTCAGAGGGTTAGAGAGGTTTTTTGGGAGATGAGGGAGTTTAGAGGCGATGTCTTTGTGCGAATGAATTAGGATTAGAGAGGTTAGGGGATTAAAAAAAGGAAAGAACGAGTTACAGCCGTTGATCAAACGATCAACGGCCAGGATTTAAAGTGAACCGGACGGGTTTAAGAAATAGGGCTAAGGGGTCGGGTCAAAATCAAAATTGGGTCGTTTTATATTGGGGTGGAATTGGGGTCAATTGAGGCCACAAATGCAATTGGAAATGGCTATGTATTAAGTAACCAATTTCTCCCCTTTTAATTTTTATAAAATAATTAAACTGATTTTAAAACAAATTGAAAACACTGAACTAATTAATAATATATAATCATTAATCTAAAAATACTGGGAATGATTTTGTAATTGTAAAATGCTATTAATTGTAAAATAGGCTATAATTGTAATTATACGCAATTTAGCTTTAAAAATGCCAACTAAATTTATATAAAAATGTGCAAAAAAATCACCTTAATTATACCTTGGTGTAAATATGAGAATATAAATAAATTATTCCCAAAATGATAATCCTGGGAGCAATTATTGGATTTTATACTGCTAGAAATAGACAATAAAAAAAATCTTAAAAATTAGGAAAAATATCAAAACTCTTAGGCATGATTATATATGCATACACATGCTATTTTGAAAGTATTTTTGAGTATGAAAATACATAGGGAAAAATTGGGTATCAACAGCTGCCCTTCTTTACCCGAGAAGGATGAAAGAGTTGTCGGGTAAAGATATGGTGGCCAATTTTTGACCGAAAGAAACCATTTGGAAAGTTTTGACCGAGCTCCGCTTCTTGAGCTGCCTATATATCCCTGGTCTTACAGGAATCAGGCCATATGTAGTTCAGGGTCCATTGGCGGAATATGCCGATGGAGGTTTTTGAAAAGAACAGACGCGATGTTTAGATTGGGAAATATGGTCAGAGTCTAGTAGGCTGCGGGAACTAGAGCGGGATCGCTCCTGCTGAGACGGCTGTTGATAGCCGGTGTACCTGCAAGTGAGCAATGCAAACATATATTGTGTATAAATTTAAACGTGATGCAAGTTCCCATCGGACCATGAATGCTGTCTTCGGACGATTAGGATGACGTCCTTGGACCATGACGTCCTAGGCCATGAAGCGTATAATAAAGGATTTGCAGGCTATGAAATGATGTTCTCGGGCCATGAGGATGATGCCTCCGAACCATGATGCCTTTGAATAATGATATGCGAAAGATAAAAGTGGGGTCCTCAGGCCATGGCATGGCGTTCTCGGGCTATCAAAATGGTGCCTCCGAACAATGACGCCCTCGGACAAATTGGCGATGTTTCAGCCCATGAAAATGCAGAAGGTGGCGATCTTTCAGCCGATGCAAGATTTAAATAAAGGTGGCGATATCTCAGCTAGTGCAAGAGAGAAAAATGGCGATATTTCAGCTGATGCAGAATATAAATAAAGGTGGCGATCTTTCAGCCGGCGGATGTACATAAAAGTGGCGATATTTCAGCCGATGCAGGATTTAAATAAAAGTGGCGATATTTCAGCCAATGCAGGAGATAGATGAAGGTGGCGATATTTCAGCCAGCGGATGTAAATAAAAGTGGCCATATTTCAGCCGATGTAGGATTTAAATAAAAATGGCGATATTTTAGCCATGCAAGATGTAGATGAAGGTGGCGCTCTTTCAGCCAGCGGATGTAACTAAAAGTGGCGATATTTCAGCCATGCAAGATGTAGATGAAGGTGGCGATCTTTCAGCCGATGCAGATGGAGATAGGGCTTAGTATTAGAAGGCAGAATGGCAGCCTTATGCACTGCGAAAATGCAGATGGAGACAGTGCTTAGTCTCGGAAGGCAGAATAGTAGCCTTATGCAATGCAAGAATACAGATGGAGACGATGCTTTGTCTCGGAAGGCAGAATAGTAGCCTTATGCAATGCAAGAATGCAGATGGAGACAATGCTTAGTCTCGGAAGGCAGAATAGTAGCCTTATGCAATGCAAGAATGCAGATGGAGACAGAGCTTAGTCTCGGAAGGCAGAAAGGTAGCCTTATGCAGTGCAAAAAAATGCAGATGGAGACAATGCTTAGTCTCGGAAGGCAGAAAGGTAGCCTTATGCAATGCAGAGGTAAAAGGTGAATAGTAACGAAAGCTCTTAGCTGATAGATGATAGCTGATAGCTGATTGCGTCGTTGTGGCTGCTGGGGATATCATGTGCGGATAGCGCTTGTAAGTAAGTGATTATTCTGAGAGTTGTATTCCTGCAAAACTATGAATATGTAATCGTATCTGATGATTTTATGTCTTGGGGTGCCTGCATTTAAAGAAAAATTGTGAGTTTTGTGAAGGGGGAAGGTTAGTTCGTCCTCCGGTGGACTTCGCTTGTCCTATTCGGCTCTTGCTTTCATTGGGGGTAGCATCGATAAACAAAGCAATTCTGATAGTAGCTATGCATGATTTAGTAAAGAATATGATGTAACTAACACAATTTTAAAATGATTTTCTTTTAGATGAACCGACGACTGCGACGCGGTTCAAGACATTACAACCTCCCTTTTCGGAATTTTGAGGGTCCTCCTCAAAATTCTGCCGCAGTTTACTGGTCTGGTGCTTTCGACGGCTGCGCGCGATGACCGGCTGAAAATCAACTTCGGAATTTTGAGGGTCCTCCTCAAAATTCTGCCCCAGTTTCCAATATCGGGGGAAAATGAAGATTTATTGAATTGTGACCGAACCCACAAGGCTGCCGACGTATCCCCTCTTAAACGGGAATCAGGTCAGACGTAGTTCAAATTATATCATAAAGAAAATCATAAGTGCTACATATAGTATCGCTTGACTGCATCTGAATTGATCGGCTTTGGCCAAACTTCCCCGTCCATTTCAGCAAGTATGAGGGCTCCTCCTGTTAGAACCCGGTGAACCATGTATGGACCCTGCCAGTTGGGAGAGAATTTTCCTTTGGCTTCATCCTGGTGCGGAAAGATTTTCTTCAATACCAGCTGTCCTGGTGTAAATTGTCTTGGCTTGACTCTTTTGTTGAAAGCTCAGGTCATTCTGTTCTAATACAATTGACCATGGCAAATTGCATTCATTCTCTTCCCATATATTAGAGCTAGTTGCTCGTAGCGGCTTTTTACCCATTCTGCGTCATCAAGTTCTGCTTCTTGTATAATCCTCAAGGAGGGAATCTCTACTTCGGTGGGAATGACTGCCTCTGTACCATAAACCAACATGTAAGGAGTTGGCCCGGTTGATGTGCGAACTGTGGTGCGGTATCCCAATAAGGCGAATGATAACTTCTCATGCCACTGCTTATGCTTTTCTATCATCTTCCTTAGTATCTTCTTGATGTTCTTGTTAACCGCTTCTACAGCTCCATTCATCTGAGGTCTGTAGGCTGTAGAATTCTTTTGTTTGATTTTGAATGCTTTACACATGGCTTTCATCAAGTCACTGTTGAGATTGGAACCATTATCGGTGATGATCGACTCTGGGATGCCGAATCGACAAACGATGCGGTCGCGGACAAAATCTGCCACAACCTTCTTGGTTACTGCTTTATATGACGCTGCTTCAACCCATTTGGTGAAATAATCAATGGCCACTAGAATGAACCTGTGCCCGTTTGATGCAGTAGGCTCAACAGGTCCGATGACATCCATTCCCCAAGCGGCGAACGACCATGGCGAGCTTGTTGCATTAAGCTCATTTGGAGGCACTTTTATCATGTCTGCATGTATCTGACAGTGATGGCATTTTCGGACATACTAGATGCAGTCTGTTTCCATAGTCATCCAAAAATATCCTGCTCGGAGTATTTTCTTTGCTAAGACAAAACCATTCATATGTGGACCGCAGGTCCCTGTATGAACTTCTTCTAATAACCTGGATGCTTCCTTTGCGTCAACACACCTTAGCAATCCCAAATCAGGAGTCCTCCGGTACAGGATTCCTCCGCTGTGGAAGAAATTGTTGGATAATCTTCCCAAAGTGTGCTTCTGAATAGCATTTGCAAGCTCTGGATATTTTCCTTCGGCCAATAATTCCTTGATGTCGTGAAACCAGGGCTTTCCGTCCGCTTCTTCCTCGACATGAGCACAATAGGCTGGCTGATCATGAATCTTTACTGGAATAGGGTCTATGAAGTTCTTATCTTGTCACGACCCAAACCGAAGGGCCGCGACGGGCACCCGGTGCCTTACTCAACCGAGTACCAACGTAACATATCTTTCTTATCATACTATCATGGGTAAATGAGCTAGAAAACCCTTCATGAGATAACAAGAATAAAACATAAGGGAATACTTAACGTATGATGACCCAGCATGATATACAAACTTATACATGTGACATACGGGCCTATAAGGCCGACATGACCATTTGTAAACTTAAAACATAGGCCGACAAGGCCATACAAGTATCCATACACCTGACATCTGTCTACAAGTCTCTAAGAGTACATAAAATTATAAAGGTCGGGACAGGGCCCCGCTATACCAATCAATACATATCCAAAGCATACTGACCAAATAGGCAACTCCGGAGCAAGTGGAGTGCACCAACACCTTCGCTGAGCTGATAGCCTACTAGGAGGAATATCAACCTGTCTATCGGGACCTGCGGGCATGAAACGCAGCGTCCCCAGGCAAAAGGGACGTCAGTACGAATAAAGTACCGAGTATGTAAGGCAGGAAAGCATAAACAAGATCAGTAACGTAAAGAGAGATAGAGGAGATACAACCTGTAACATCTGAGTGCATGTGGGGGCTACTGACATGAAATGCATAATACATATATATACATAAGCTTTTAAAAACATACGCCTCTGTGGGCATCATCATCATCATATCATACC